>NC_142353.1:14753750-14957500 GCF_059441175.1 Urocampus carinirostris | reverse complement strand
TAGTCTTTACAATTTGCTATCCCTTTTAGCATCCTGCAGTCCTGCGTTAGCTCATGTCAATGCAATTTTATCTAAACCTCTGAAAGGCAACAAGAGAAAACACAAGAGGGGTGTTGGATTGGGGGCGCCATGACTCACACGCGGGATTATCATGCCGGTACAGTTCACTTCACATTTGACTAATAAACCAGCAAAAAACAACAAAAAAACATGTCAATAGTATACTTTCACTAAGACGAATATTATGTGTAATAGGGTCTCGACTTGTCTAATTAAATTCCCTAAAATAATTAACCACACTCAGACACAAAAAAGTTACGATATTCTTAATCTAATCCAGCCCACCGTTAATTTATAAAGTGAGTCTCTCTATGATCTCTATCAAAAATTACGATGTTCAAATAAATGCAAACCAAATGCTCTCACCGGCAGTGGTGAGTTGTTTCAGGTGTAAAACATTCACTCACCTGTTTTAATAGGCCAGTTTGCACATTAAATGGCAAACATGAAAATATTTTTCCCCATTGTTTGAAACATGTTTGGAAAAGATCCCCTGTCATATCCGTTATTATAATATTTAGTCTAGATTATTAACATAAGCTGAATGATTAAGCAAAATACTAAAAAAATATCCCTAACCCTAACCCTGGTGAGATGGCACAACATTCATTTGGACAGGTAACTTAAAATTAGTTTTACCTGGTTATATCAGTATCAGAAATTATTTTCCCCCCATTTTATAAACACTCCACTTATTGAAACATGAATATTTTGTTTGTTTGTTTGTTTGTTTGTTTGTACATGATTCAATTGTTTGTTTGTTTGTACATGATTCAAATTGAATCTTTTCTTCCGGCGCCGTCACGAATGGCAGCCACTCCAGCAGCTCCCGTGTTATTTTCGATTGTTCTCGATTGTTCTCAGCTCAGGGATGCTGCTGGAAATGTGAATTTCCCTTCGGGGATGAACAAAGTATCTATCTATCTATCTATCTATCTATCTATCTATCTATCTATCTATCTATCTATCTATCTATCTAACCCTAACAACTTAACCCGAAACCCTTAACCCTAAAAACCCTAAACATCCTAAACACCCTAAGAACCCTAACAAACCTAACAACTCTAACAACCCTAAAAAGCCATAAAAAAACCTTTAAAAAAACTACAAAAAAACTAAAAAAAAAAAAACGAAAAAATAACCCTATAAAAACCCTAAAAAGAAACTAAGAAACCCTAACAACCCTACAAAACCCTAAAAACCCTAAAAAAGACTTAAAAAAAATAACTAAAAAAAACTAAAACCCCTAAAAAAACCCTAACCCTAACCCTAACCCTAACCCAGCATTTTGCAAAAATTGTGTTTTTTTGTACCCGTAAGAATTTTGTCAGCTCCCTGTAGGTGAGGCGTATCCTGTGCAGTCCTTTGAGACATTTTTGTGATTAAGGGCTATATAAATAAATGTGACTTGACTAAAATAATTGCAAATTTCTCAAGCATTTTTAAAAACGTACATTGACTGTATATGATAGTTCACATATTAGTGCTTATTCTTTAGGTCAATCTTGTTTTCTAATGAATGAAAGTTTTTTTTTAGTGTTTTTTTAACCACTAAATAATACACACTGTCCCTTTAAGGCTCATTAAAGTTGCCCCTATTTGAAATGTACCACAGTTGTTGTTGATTTACACGTCCAAAAGTCCTTTACAAGCACAATTCAGCTATACAGTACTGTTTAATGTAGCTGCGTTTTTGGCATGAGCCACATATTTGTAATACAGATGTGCTTTTATATCAGCTTAAGGTGAGTTCAAAACAAGGTGCGAAAATATAAAATTTAAAATGATTAGCAGATATACCTTCTGTAATAATCTAAATTAATTTTGGCATTTTTCAGAAGTGGCGTTAAAAAGTATAGTCAAGTCAAAAAAATGTGTGATTTACCTTATTGTGAAAAGCTGGTTTTATCTCTTTGCCTCTTCGATTCTCCTTTACCATATCCAAAGTTTTACACGCGCCTGAAATTGATATTTTCTTCCTTACTTCAGCTTCAGACTTTCAAGTAAAACAGGCAAGCGGGTTGTAAAGTCAAATTTGGCAGTAAAACGCACGCTCCTTGCTTCGAGTTAGGGTGGAGTAAAGTCGTTATTACCAACTTGGCCCCAAAGTTGGATATGACGCTACAGGAAATGTGCAGTAACATACCTTGCCTGTAGATGGAGACACTGGACCGTGAAAACTGAATAAAATATGACGTTGGAATGCTGAGATATTAGTTGGACAACACTTGTAAATTGTATAAAATCCCGATTGGCAAAGAACGGTGTTGTAATGTAGGGCTGTAAGACTTGTTGTAGCTCGGGGGCTACACGGTAGAAAATAAAACATTCACACGGGGGCCAGACTAGCAGATGAAAGCGAAAGATGGAACGAGAAAAAAAGAGAGAGAGAGAGAGAGAGAATAAAAGGGGTGCGAGGGAAAGAACGAGGGACATAATTTGCAAGAGAGAGAGAACAGGAGAGAAAGAAAGGGAGAATTTAAGAGAGGGGAAATAGAGAGGGAGAAATAGAGAAGGCGGGAAAGGGAGGACAGAGAAAATTAAAGCTAAGGAGACAAATAAAGAATGAGAGCCAAAAAAGAAAGAGAAAAACAAGAGGGTAAAACCAGAGAGAAACAAAGACTACGATGAGGAGAAAGAGAGGAGAGAAAAGTGAACCTTGATATTTTTTACATGAAAAAAAGGCAGAGAAACACATCTCTACAGTAGCATACTCAATACAGGAACACATTTTCATGAAGTATTTCTACACAACTGAAGTAAATATTATATTTGCAATTGTAAAAAACTGTAAATTAGAATCAAGTTGAAATTACTGAAATGATGGAACAATTTAAAAGAAATAGTGTACACATACTGTTTGTTTTTTGCTGTAGTAGTTTCCCTGTTGTGCAAATGTATAACAGTCTTGCATTGAGTTGCAATTCATATATATTATGTTTCACTATGTTTAAAGTTTTTTTGAAAGAATGCAAAACCAAGTGGGCAGCGCAATCCAATACATTTATTCCAGACATTTCATGTTATCAATATCGACTGAAAGAATATGACTACAATCAACTTCCACATTCAAATACTGCAAGCGTTTCAAGTGATGTAGACAGCAATATCAAGCACATCATAATACATTAAAAACATTGATAGCTCAATCCAACAATTACATAGACAGTCTGCACATTTGCGTTACATGAGATTGTAGAAGGAAAATGGCTGTTTTTCACTCAAACTCTATAGTCAAGATCCGCATTCATTTTATTGTACAGCTCATAAATAGCATCCACCGTTGCAGAAGAATTGATCAGGAATTTTTTCACTTTCTCCAGGCATTCCTCTTCCTTGACTTCCCGGCCTTTGGAGAGGGCCTTGAGGAAATCCGACCTGTACGGTGCAGCGAAGAAAGCCGCCTGCAAGCACAACAAAATTAATTTATATTTCACTTCACAACTGCTATTTAAGGTCAACAAAAACACAGTGCCAGAAAACATCCAAAAACTATTCACTCGGAAAGAGGGAAATTATAACTTAAGAGGCAGTAGTAAATTCAAAATCCCAAAGGTGAGAACCACCAGGAAAAGTATGTGTGTGTCTGTGTGTGGAGTAAAACTTTGGAGCAATTTACAAGATGAGATCAAACAATGTCCGACTATTCACGTGTTAAATACAAAAAAATATTACTGGCAGAATACAGAGAGTGATACTAGAGATTGGGAATACTGCGTTTACAAGTATAGTTAACCTTGTTGTTATTGTTACTATTATAATATCATAAATGTTATTGCTATTGTTGTTATTATCATTGGTGTCACATGATATTTAGTGACTATTAGCATTATAACGTTAATAGATAGGTACTATGATGTTTAGTGTATAAAATATGTGACTATTGTTATTATTAAAATTATTAATATCTGACCAATGTAATATGTTTAGCTGTGCGATTTTGTCATATGTAGACACAAAAGAGGAGCTATCTGTAAAATGTAATTAATGGGGAAGATGAAGGCTAGGGAAAATAAACGTCTACCCCTTTTTAAACACGTTATGTTAACATTATATTTGTTGTTGAGTCATTGTTTTTGTCCTGTTTTTATTTTATAATGTTCGAAATAAAGTTTTCATTCATTCATTAATTCATTCTTATTGTACGATAACACAGATGAAGATAAAATCTTCTCATAACAAACACAGTAATAGCAACCATGCAAGACAAATCTGTTTCAAAAGCAAACTTTTTGCTTCACGGTTTGCAAATCTGCAGAACTGGATTCATTTTTTCACTCTTCATACAATGTATTGTATTTCCTTCCACCGTGCAGCAGTTGAGAGCTTCCAGGTTCAAATTTCAACTCACTCTCCCCTGTCCGATGAGGAGCTCATACGTTCCCTCATTCTCGCTCGAGTTATCTCCAAATACATCTGCTTTCTCCCATGGCCATAGTCATCCAAAAGCATGAACTGCAGCTTAACTTTGCATGTATTCTTTTGGTTATGAAAACCTGCGAGTGTACATTTCTTAAAAAAAAAAGACTCAGAACTCACCCTAAAAAGCTGTTGAAGCCACCAACTATGATATCGCTTCAATGTCAGTTCATACGCTTTGGTCATGTTGATCCGTATGTAGTTTGGGTTGTTTTCATCTTTTTCGCCATCCAGCAGACTTTGCAAGAACACTAGGACGAAGCGTAAACCCCTCCACAGAAGAAAATTAAATCATGAGCATGAACTATAATACACATTTGCTGATTTTCACTTTCACATCTGAACCTTTTTAGCCACATGAGTGCCAACGTGGCGCCAACCTTGGGCCATTGGGAACCATACATCTCCTTTTCCACCTCCAAAATCAGCTGCAGGGTTCTGAAGCGTCCCGGGTTGGTGTCATAGACCGCCTTGATTTTCTGAACAGTCAACCACAAATATAATTTAGTTTGTTGGGGTCTGACAAACACATCATATAACATTCCTTTCATTCTTTGTCCAGGGACCCCATAAATTTTAAGAGAATTTCTCCATAATCAGACAGAAAGACAAACAGACGGACTAGTGGGCGGACTGACAGAAAATCAGACAGACAATACCAGATATCAGTATCAGTGGCACCACTGGCCTACCGGTGTACATATGTGTGCTGGTAGCCCATACCTGTGTTAACTGCCTTTTATTCAACTATCCAGACCCTGAAATTGAAAGAATGGTAACTGTATTTTAATATATATATTTGTGTCATGATTGCCCATTGCCCGCTCGTTTGGCTCCAGCTGCTGCTCAATTCCTGATTGGGTCCCCTCCTATTTAAACTCAACGCTTCCATTCACTCCTTGTAAGTCCGTCAGCGAACCTCCGCACATGCAATGCAAGCACTTTTTGACTCTGGCTCCCGTCCGTCCCGTCCATTCTTGCATCCTGCCAATTCGCCCCGGCTTCCTGATTCATTCCTCCCACCGACCACGCTCCGATCTCCCGTCCCGGGTGCCCGACTCATTTCTGCCTACCGACCACGCTCCAATCTCCCGACCTGGCTGCTCAACTCGTTTTCGCCTTCCGACCTCGCTCCGATCCCATGAGCTCATGCTCCTCCTGTCCAGCAATCGCCAAATTGCTGGCGTTTGTTTCCCCGCGTCTGACTTCTCCGTTTCCGCAATAAAGTTTATAGTGAAACCTTACGCGTTTGGGTCTACTGTCTGTTTTGGTTCTGACTATATATATATGATTTTGAAGGATTTTATACATTTGACTATAAAGGATTTTATACGATTGAATACAAGTTACATTTATTGAGTGCAATAAAGTTTTTCACCGAGTGGGCTTTAGTTCAATGACAGGTCACGCCGTTCCAAATGCAGAATATTTTGACCAGGGAAATTTGATAACAGGACTCTGACGGAGGACGGCAGGTGATGTTTTGAGAACAAGGCCCTGAAACGTAGAAACGTTCGGTGTTGTTTTGAGTTTTCCAGACATCGCGACGCCCAGGGGGGGGCTTCCTGCCCATGGGAGGAGTCGAGACGCCATCTTGCGGGGGGACGTGGGCCGAGAGGAGAAAGCTAGAGGACTTCAGAGAAGGCTACACAGAGACTCCGACGACACCAATTCGACTAATTCAGCCATTTTCGACGAAGTACACTTAGTTAAATTGTTAAAGAAATTAAATCTACCCCGTGTGAAAATGTCGGCTATTCTTGTTCATCTTTTCCATGAAGAAACGAGCGCGCATTGTTGAGTGAATGTAGGTTGTGTTTGGTAATGGAGTCAGATAACCAATTCGAACAATTTGGTAAACGATACATTTTAATATTTAATTCCTAACAATTTATATATATATATATATATATATATATACTGTATATATAAATTGTATGTCTTTTTACTCAAAGTTGAGTACCAGTATTGGTCCAAAGACGCCGTATGGAACGTCCCTAGAGGGAGAGCAGTTTTCTTTTTGGCTACTTATGGAAGTAGCAATTCAAGAAAAGCTTGAATTTAGGAAGTCCGTTTGTGTGTGTTTTGGCGAAATCATAGCCTATGGAATAAGCTTAAAGGTGGAGTGTGTCATTTGAGGTCTCCTTAAAAAAGCTGAAAGTTAAATGTTTTCTGCGTACGAGTTAAAAATGCATAACTGACTTTACATAACTGAGTTCAAAGAGCCCTGCAAAAAAATCACACCGCTTATCTGCTTTTATCTTTTAGCAAAGCTGTTCAGGGCGCAACACACTTGTAGAAAGAATAAGGTGAACTTTAACATCATGGTCGTCCATGCGTTATTTTTGTTCGTGTAGCATTAAAATGGTTCGAGTCAGAACAGGTCTGTTTCAAGTACGGTCCAAATGCCAACCCAAACCCCAAAGAGAGATTTTTCAAGGGCATCCAAGAAATCCACATACTTGCACGCGTAACACAAGGAGCTTGACAGAAGCTGCAATGATGACACAAGCCAGGAGATGGCAAAAGCAAGTGTAAATGTTCCAAATTCCGTACAGCACCTTAGAGTGTGGTACTTACAGTAATATTCGCTACTATGTCAGACTTGATGGGCGCAAAGATAGTCGGGCCAAGGCAATCTAGGGGCACATTGCATTAAGAGAACAGATTAGAATATAACGTAATTCCAAAGGTATTCATTAGCATTTGATTCCTGCACGCAGAACACAATAATGGTTTTATGAAACTGCTCTTCCCCATTAGAACATAATAATACAAATGGCTATCCACAATATTTAAATAAATCTACCACATGCGTGTTTTTGTCAAATAAAACTACAGTGTAATGAATAATAAACTAACTTTCCCCAGCTGCATGACCTTGTAAGGGGGGCTGTTAAAGTAAGACTTCTCATAGCCATTAGTACAGTATTATCTTTAGTTGTTCTTTAATTAGGCTACCAGACAGGTAGAGTATTTGGTGTCAGGAAAGTGAACAATGTGATACTGTATAGTGGACCCACGTGATGTCTGCTAGACCCCCAAGTAGCTTTTTGGCCCTGTCAACTCCCGCTTCAATATTTGAGAGGACATTGCTATAAAAAAAACTGTAAATTGTATTTAATTTTTCTAGAAAAACTTGCATTACATTAAAAACAAAAATAACAAAAAAAGCTGAAATTTCCCAATCAGCCTGAAACTTTAGCAGGGACCCAAATGGTGGCAAAAAAATCAAATATACAGGAATCTGTAATCGGCCATGGCCACTGGATTGCTATGACGGAAAAAAACAATGAGGGACGAGAAGAAAAAGTGGTTGATATTGAAGTCAGATTTGGTTTCTCGAAAAGGTTTCACATGGCAATATCCATGAAGGACCTTTGGCATATGAATACAGAATGAAGCGGCACAAAGATGCCCTGCACCTGTGAATGGCCGGCGAAACACAACACCATACTAATCATTTTCACAACTTCCAATCCAGGGCAGGGGATTAAATTATGTATGATTAAACAATTGTGGACAGCCTGGTGATAAGAAATGTGATCTAAAATATTATTTGATTTCACTTTTCAAGCTTGTTCACTTGCACTTGACAAAGCAGCAATTAAAACCAGTTAATGAGTTGACAAAAATCTGAAATATATAAATGCTAAAACAAATTTCAGACCTACAAACTCACAAAATATCATAAACAAAAAATTTGCAAGATTTTTTTGGTATGTTAAATACACGACCATTTAATAGTTTGGGGTCGACCAGACAGTTTTGTGTTTTCCATGAAAAAAGGCACATGTTTATTTATCAAATGAATTGTCCAATGGCTGTGTTCTTTTGCCCTTATTAATCTCTTCTTTTATTTGACCAGTCTTGGATATAGCCTTTTCTTTGCCATTCTGCTTTAAGGGCCAGCATCTCAGAGTCATCTCTCCACTGTACATGTTGACATGGTGTTTACCAGGTACAATTAAAAGAAGCTGCTAGATGAGAACCCGTGAGGCGCCAGTTTTCTTAAACTACAGACTCCAATGGACTTTTCCTCTTGCATAGTTGTGCCTCCCACTTCTCTTTTAACTCTGTATAGAGCCTGTTTTTGCTGTTCTCTGAAATGAGTAGTACGTCCTGTTGTCGAAGATCTTCCTTTTGTTGACAATCTCTCACATGGAATAGCCTTCATTTTTTAGGACAAGACTGCCCAGTTGCACATGAAAGTTCTATTTTTCTGGCCATTCCTAAGGTTTATTCACACCCATAAATGTGATGCTCCAGATACTTAACTAGCTTATAGGAAAGCCAGTTTTATAGCTTCCCCAACCAGCAAAACCGTTTTCTGATGTGCTAACATAATTGCACAAGGGTTTTCTAATAATCAGTTAGCCTTCGAACGCAATCACAAGCAAACACAATGTACAGGAGTGCTGATAGCTGGAAATTGGCCTCTATACACCTATGTAGATATTGCGATAAAACCCGACATTTGCAGCAAAAAATAGTATTTTACCTTGTTAACAATGCATGGGGTATATTTCTGAATAGTTTGTTATGTTTACCTAAAAATAAGAATAAGATTTTCCTTTAAAAATAAAGACATCTCCATGTAACCCCAAACTTTTGAATGGTAGTCTACTTACCAAAGAATGGAGGAATGTAAGACGCAGCCTCCAGAAAAGGTCTGGTTTCCACTTGTCTATCAGCAGGCAGAGGCCTGAACTGATGCTCCAGTAGCAGAGCCATGGCTTCTTGTCTGCTCAGTCTCCTGTTCACTCCGAGGTGAATGCAACCAAGTGAGACTTTCACTGTGGCCTTCACAAGATTGTATGACGCACAATCAAGTGCACGCATGCACACAACACACTCACACACAAACAGTTGATCAACCGCTCTACCAATAGAAACAAAACACAAATTCTACTGCTGTGTTGAAGTTATACCTCCTTTTGTGGTAGTTTTCAGGTATCACGCCCCATGTTGGCGGGACAGTTGCTACCTGTGTCTTAAATCAGCTGGGAAATTCACTAAAAAGCAATAATACATCATCCATTTTTGTCTCATCTCTTGGTTACCTTGTCAGGCAATTAAAAAAATATTGTTATTTTTTCTATGTTTGTTGGGGGTCTCTGGCCCTTTTCTCAGTATACCCCTTAATTTCAATTTTGAAAAAAATTGGAAATTAAACTCAGAAGAATTATATAAATAAAAGATTATTTTGTTACCTGACTATTACTTAAAGGTATAACAATACACCTGCTAAATATATATATATATAGTTCATCGATCCATTCATTATCTGCACCACTTATCCTCAGTAGGGTTGCGGGGGGACCTGGCGCCCATCCCAGCTATCTTTGGGCAGTTGGACTCCAAATTTTTAGCTTTGTCTTTTTAAGTATTATGCTTTATCATTCAGTCCACATTAGTAACCTACCCTATCAGGGCACTATTTGCAGCCCATCAACAACATACACAAAAACTTATATTTGTTATCAAAAAAATGTTGAATACATCTTTTTCTTTCTTCCGGCGCCGTCACGAATGGCAGCCACTCCAGCAGCTCCCGTGTTATTTTCGCTACTTTTGTGATTTACTTATTTATTTATTTATTTTTGCTTACTTTATCAGTGCCTTGCAACACTTGGATTACTTTCTATCCTATGGATATGGGTTTCAACTCGCAAAAATACTTTTGGCTTTATTATTGTACTGTTCTCAGCTCAGGGATGCTGCTGGAAATGTGAATTTCCCTTAGGGGATGAATAAAGTATCTACCTATCTATCTATCTATCTATCTATCTATCTATATATTATAATCTGTGGATGACAAGGGATCTTTTCTAAACAAAACACAAAGGGGGAAAAGATTTTTATGTTTGGCGTTGAATGTGTAAACTGGTTTATTTTACACATTAGAGCGAATGCAGTTTTACACCTGAATCACCTCACCACGCTATACAAACTGAACTAGTGGTTGGAGAGAGCATTTGATTTGCATTAATTTAAACATTATAACTTGACTAAAATGACCTGGAAACTCCTTTTTGTTTTGTGTTTGTATTACAGCACTCAGAAATGTTTGGTGCACTGGATTAAATCATCCAATGGGCCTAATCAGTCATTCCAGCAGCTGCCCTGTTATCTCTCACTTTTTGTGATTTATTGTTTTATTGTCTGCTCCTATTTTCGGTTTTTCTTCCCGTTTGATAACTACATTTTGGATGACTTTCTATCCTATGGACATGGGTTTTAGCGCACAAAAATGCGTTTATTCGAGGAATCAACTCCATGCCTGGAAGAATTCTCGTGCCGGCGTGATGAGGGGGCCTATGGTGGAAGAAGAGCCGGAGCTAGCTAAGCGGCTAGCGGCGTTATAAGTCTTCGGTACCATCCGTAATCATGGTAAATGTGAACTCACTACCAAATAAGACCAACAAGTGCTGGTGGAAAACATCGAAGCGCACAGGGAGCGCAGTTGCTGTGTTTTGCGAAAACGTGGCTTACGTTTAGCACCCCGGACGCTAACGTAAGCCACGTTTTCGCAAAACACCCGGAGCTATCCGGCTTCAGCGCCGCTATACAGAGACACGAAAGCCTACGGGAATCAGAGAGGAGACGGACTCGCTAACACGAGGTGGTGTATCCCTGGACACAAAGAAAAAGATTTCCATCTGCCGCAGGGTTCCACTCCGCTACAAGCAACCCGAGGGCATCATGCTAATCTGTTAATAAACAACAGGGTAGACTGCTGGAAGTGTGAATTTCCCTACGGGGATGAATAAAGTATCTATCTATCTATCTATCTATCTATCTATCTATCTATCTATCTATCTATCTATCTATCTATCTATCTATCTATCTATCTATCTATCTATCTATCTATCTATCTATCTATCTATCTATCTATCTATCTATCTATCTATCTATCTATCTATCTATCTATCTATCTATCCATCTATCTATCTATTTCCGCAAGACCAAACAAAAAAACAGCCAAGAAGGACCAATAATAATTACTTGTTCCAAAACAAATAAATAACAAAATTGGAGTAAATGTCTCTTTGTGCAAGAACTTGCATATTTATGCAAGTAAATGTTTAGATGCATGTGTGTCACTTTGCCAAGATATTACTTGCAGTTAATGTACAATATGTTCCAACCACTTATGAATTCAGTTTTGCTTTTAGCTAGTGCTTTATGATCTTGTTATTATAACCCAGTGTAAACCGACCCTAACAATACAAATGCGTGTCCCCACCAATATTGAGCAATTACTATGTGATCACTTTACAAAAATGCAATATACCCACCAAACCTACACCCTTGATTTTTCTGTTTAAAAATGTTCATTTTATGTTACAAAAACAGAGGCTTGTGACGTCATTTTCCAACTGCTGTGGAGAGTTATTTACGAAAAATACATTTGGAACAAATGTTTCAATTAACTCATTTTAGTGAAGAAGAAAAAATGATGTGGTCGACTTCTATTTGCCCCATAGACCTCATGTTTGCCACAAGTTAATTAGGCCAGTGTTTCTCAACCTTTCTGGAGCCAAGGCACACTTGTTTTCATGAAAAATACGGAGGCAACCCATACGTCGGAAATGTTCAAAAATCAATAACCGGGAGCAGTTTTTAAATTTGTTAAATGATCAATTTGCCTCAATTGACAGTATAAAGTTTCTCATATCATTCATAGTCAGCGTGACCCAGGAGATAAATACTGAACAGGTTATACATTTTGGTTAATAATCCTGCTGTAATTTTACATTTCACTGTATTTTTAACCTGTACTTTTTCATACATATTTTTATCTTGTTTTTGTTGGAAAAATAAAGAAAAAAAAATCTTAAAATCGACTAAAAGTGTCTGCCTGTGGAATATTTTTTTTTACTGGGTTTAATTATTTTTTAAATTAATAGAAAATAGTGAATTAAGACCAGCAAAATTATGTGGAATATATTTGCTTTATTTGATTGATTTCTTTATTATAATAAACACTATAGTGTTGTTTGCATTGAAATCCCAAACAGTTTTATCCAATAAAGGTCCCTTAAATATCTTTTATTGTACTCTCATAAGAAGCTTATTGAATTGATTAGAATAGAATCAGTTTATTGTCATTGCTATCACCATAGTGAAACATTGTAACGAGATTAGACTTGGCACTCCAGGGTAAAACACCTAATAAGGACTTTGAAGAGAAAAAATAAATAAAACACTATCAGGATAAATAGGAATAGAATAATTAGTATGTAGTGCTTAGAAAACGGGCTTAGGTTATAATAATAATGTGATTAAATACAATAGTGCATCGTAACAATAGTGCAACGAAAAGAAGTGCAATTACATTTAGCAGCAAAAATTTAAAAAAAGTCACAAGGTATATATTTTTACAGTTCTGTGCAGTAGCATATATTTTCACAATTTTATTTAGCAGCAACAAAGACAGAAAAACACAAATAACACTTGGCAATTAAAAAAAACTTAAAATGGTTCGCAAGGTATACATTTTCACAGTTTCATTTAGTAACAACAAAAAAAGAAAAAGCTCAACATAATTCGCAAGATATGTTTTCACAGATTTGTGCATTCATTTAGGATGCCTGATTGTCCTAGTTTTAAGGGAACTGTAGTGCCTAGCAGAAATCAACAGGTCAAAGAGGTGGTGGCAAGGGTGGTAAACGTATTTTATTATGTTAATAGCTCTGCTATGCGATCACAAGCCGCCAATGTCCTCTAGACTAGAAAGAGAGTAAACAATGATCTTTTGGCCTGTGTTGATTACCCTCTATGTTTTTTTCTGTCCGCAGCCGTGCTCCCAGCATATCATGTGATGATGCCGTATGCCAGAATGCTTTCAACTGTGGTCTTTGTGGAAGGACACCAGCAGCTTCTGCTCCCAGTTGTTCCTTCATAGAGCTCTCAAGTTTTGTAGTTCCTGCTTGGCCTTTCCCACCACATGCTACAGTGTTGGCCGACCTGAAGAGGTAGTTGGAGATGTGCACACCCAGGAGTTTGAAGGAGTGGACTCGGCTGGTATATGGTATGTGGTATGTGGTATATGGTATATGGTATATGGTATAAGGTAATATGGTATATGGTATGTGGTATGTGGTATGTGGTACGTGGTATGTGGTATATGGTAATTGGTATATGGTAAATAGTATATGGTATAAGGAATATGGTATATGGTAAGTGGTATATGGTATAGGGCAGGGGTGGCTAACCCGGTCCTAGAGAGCCGTGCGTCTTGCTTGTTTTGGAGGTTTCTCTGCTCCAACACAGTTACGCCAATTTCCAGCTTGTTAGCAGGCTTTGTGAGCTTGATAATGATCCAGGTGATTGGAATCAGCTGTATTGAAGCAGAGAAACCTCCAAAACATGCAGGGCATGCGGCTCTCCAGGACCGGGTTAGCCACCCCTGCTATATGGTATCTGCTATTTGGTATATGGTAGTGATGTGCTCCTTAGTTTGAATCCCTGAAGCGTATTTTAAATTAGTAGTTCATCAACCAGGGTTAGAGATGTGTGTTGGTGATGTATGCGGTGACGTCTGAAGGCCTGCAAAGCAGGTGTACCACGTGACTGATTCACGAAAAGATTTGCTAGCTTTGAGTGTGGTTCCAAATAAAAGAGGTCCAGAAACGCTCCCAGAGTTAAGAGTCCCCGTTTAACGTTTTTGCTCCTCCGTCCCAGCCATCGACCTTTTTTTCCTCGCTCTCGACACGCCTTCACTCGACACGGAATACCACTTCTTCGTTCCAAGTGATCTGCTACCCGTGACCGACGATCACCGGATCGTGGGTGCAAGCCCTTTCCTCCTTCTAAATAAAGCTGAGTAAACGAACACAATTGGGTCCCGTCTCTGTTTCTGGTCCGTGACATCATGATACACTCTTACTCTGTTACTCTCTCGTAAACACTCTTCAAATATATATTTTTGGTATTCAGAGCATATTTTACACCCCACAGTTTAATTGCATGCACCAAGGATGTTATACATTTTTCTGTCCACATAATGGGATAGTCGAGGAAAAAAATAATCTTGAAGCAAATACGTGGGTGGAGAATTTCCCTGCAGGGCTTCACTGCTTTATGGAGCTTCATTTTGCCATCTTTAGTATATGGTATATGAATAAAAAACCACTAATCTGCTGTCACCTACTGATATTGACTCTTTGCACACACGTGACGTAACCATGTGACGACACCATGAAGGACGGCAGTAAGCTGTAGTAGACAATGGGTGAGGCGAGTAAACAGACAACAACAAAAACAGCTACACTATTCCACACCATTGGCAATGACTATTCAAGCCAATTTAGTCCAGCTTTTGGATGAGGTAGCACATCTTGTCGAAAAGCACAAAGAACACTATTTAGAGAAAGTGAGAATAGCTTTACAAATGCTAGCTACCAGACCTATACAGTCTTCCTCTTGACATATTCACACATCTAACCGAATCCTCCAGTCTGCCAGACTTCAGTCCACACAATCTGTACCACTCATGTATATTGTAAATGGAGTATCCCCATACCCCAATGC
Source organism: Urocampus carinirostris (assembly GCF_059441175.1). Classification (NCBI taxonomy): domain Eukaryota; kingdom Metazoa; phylum Chordata; class Actinopteri; order Syngnathiformes; family Syngnathidae; genus Urocampus; species Urocampus carinirostris. The sequence goes on along the minus strand of NC_142353.1, from coordinate 14,942,482 downwards.
TGATCTAAAAGCTTACAAAAGTCTGGATGCCTACCAGGTCTTCATAGCATTGCTGCGCTTCGCTAAAATGTGCGCCCAGCGTGAAATGTCCCCCTGGTGCCAATGTTACTACTTACGACTTTGTACATACGTTTTGGGGGATTGTAATAGAAGAGTTAAGCACAGGACAGATACACCTTGTATAGAAATTACTTTTGAGTGTGTTGAAAATATTTACTTTGGCGAAATAACGTTTTATCTTCTGAACTTTCATTTCCTGTTGATAATTTCACAGTTCTTTTGGCGTAATATAGTTTATGATAAAGCACATAAGAGTTCGCAGTACATGCTATATTCTGAAGATTACTTTTTCGAACGCCTGGTTAGTCACTGTAAAAGCAACTCATTTTGTTTTAAGAAATGGTAACGGTAAGACACTAACGTAGGTAGTTAGCACTAGCAAAATTATTATATTGAGTGTCTTTGACATGACTCGTAAGACTGGATATCATCAAACATATTATTGTTATGTAATTATTACTTTTTTTCTCTTTTGGGAAGGGAGGTTGATCTGTGGTGTTTTAAAAAAGAATAGAATAGAATAGAATAGAATAGAATAGAATAGAATAGAATAGAATAGAATAGAATATTGTTTATTCAAATAAAATAAAATTCGAATTTGTTCTTATAGCACGTTTCAGACACCAAAATGCAACACAAAGTACTGTATGAAGACATAAATCCACGGGTGAATGGCTAACTCACTACAAAAGTTGGTCAAAACCAAAACATCATACTCAAAAAAATCTAGTAATTGACAACTAAATGATGTGGATGGATCCATAAATAAGATTTTTGAAATTCCAGACGTGGAATTTTGTTTTAGTGTTTGTAAAATGTCGGTCAAAAGACATAATCTGTAATTATCAATCCAAAAGGCTGGTCATTCTAAGAGATACTTTTATCGATAAATGTTTTATTCTATTTTAAGTGATTTAATAAGCTTGATTCAACGAGTGCTTTTCAACTTTTTTAGTTATTTGAACCGAATACTTTATTATATTATATATTTTAAATCAAATAAAACTCCCCCCCAAAACATTTGAACTTTCTGCGTTTCCGTAGTAACGTGAACACTAGCAACCAGGAAGTAAGAAGACAACAAACGGCGCTTAGTATCGATGACTCCGGTATACAATAATGCTCTTTTTAAACGCCTTTCGGTTAGCTAATAAATGCTGGTACACGTGTAAAAAATACCAACCCTGCAACGTTCAAGAGTCACATTTTTATGAAAACATGTTATGGGCTAGCTTTGTGAAAGATGCTATAGGCTAAATGTTTTGTGCGCTTGCTAGCATAATATAATACGTCACGTAGACGCTGGGAGGAGAGAGTGAAGGCTTGAAGCTGCAACATCATTTATTGTGTGACTCGATTTTTCTTCGCAGGCAAGTAAATGGCTTTGCCATCATTCTCTACATATGCGCCCTTTCGGAACCGAACACTTGGCCACCAGTTGGCCCGAAAGAGGGAGCAACAATGTCGGAGGTGGGAGCAGATGGCGGGGAACGCAAAGTACTTCAGGGAACAGAGCGTCCGCAACTATTTTCATTCTGAATGGACCTCTCGACACTCTTTCCACCAGAGGTACGAAACAAAGAACAGGAAAATTTGCTTGAAATGTGTGTTAAGTAACCACATTACCCTATTTATTCACAAATGCGGCTATAGATGTCAAAGATTCATTTTAACTGGGTTGCCAGACACTGCCACTGACGTCAAACATGCATTCAATCTAGACTGCCATTGACCGCTGCAAACATCAAAGATCCATGTTAGCTATACTGCTATTTACTGCTTTAGGTGTTAGGGATTCATTTTACCTAGGCTGCCATTAACAGCTAGACGCTTCAACGATCCATATTGCCTGGGCTGCCATACACTCCTTTGGACGTCAAGCATCCATTCGAGCTAGCTTGCCATTGACGGCTATAGATGTCAAGACAAAAACTGTAATTAAGGACTCAGAAGTCTAAATGAGAAGTGTACCAGGCCAGTGTTCATTTTACCTCTGAAAAGTGATGGGTCCCGGGGACTCGCATGCCCAAAAATCTATGGGTCCCGACAGAGATCTATGGGTCCCCAAAATTTAGTGTTATCGAGTTTGAAATTGTAAATCGTCGACAAATATATAATCTATTTTCATTCCATTTTAATCATCACACTTAATTGGTTATACAAAGCAGTTATCACTTCAGATTTTTCAGTTCTCAAAAATATTGTACATTATACAAAATGATATTGCTGAAATATTAGTCTGTATATTCATGCAGCTTTAATCACTTCAGATTTTTCATTTCATATATTCTTTGTGGTTTGCTGTCCCAGCACAGTTGTAATGCTTTCTCAAGGTCCAATTGTTTGGTAAGATGCACCTTAATAAGCTGGTGTTGTTGTGTTGCTGGGTGCACACATCACAGAACATGTATCCTCCATTATCATGCTCCTCATAGCGTAACCAGTAATATAATTTAGTCCATTTTTGCAGAAAAGTCATTTTCTTGATAGGAGTATTCTTTTGTTTATTTTCTTTCGTCGAATAGTTCGCTTCATCACACGTTTTCCCTTGCCTGCGCGATCTTCTGAAGAATTTCTCCGCCGTTTTTTTCGTGCCGGAATTATTGCCGTTGTTACCACTTTCTGTATTATGTTTCGACTTATTACTGACACTGAAGAAATTACCATTTTTTTGTTGATTTGCACCTAATAACAACTGTTTTTCCGGAGGCATACTTCTCATTCACTCGATAACCGCCACAACAATGATGTAATCTCGAAGCGACGAGATCTCGTTTGCCGAGATCAGCGCGAGACCATAACAACAATGGCGGATCTGCCTGACGAAAAGTTTGGAGTGCGGTAAACCTTTGTTAATGAAAAAAGTAATGGGGGAATAATGATAATTTTGTGTCAAAAAAAGTGGCGTCCCAGGGACGCACGTTGATGCGTCTAGGACAACGTGCGCATTTCACTTCACTCTTCAGTGCCAACCTTTCACCTTTTAATGTTATGGTGTCCATTGTCAAGTCAAGTATGGCGATACTTGCCATACGATGCCAGCTACACACTTCAATCACTGGATACAGGAAGCAAGACTAGGAAGTGGCAGCGACGCGGGCAAACGAGAACACTGCAAGGCATATAAGAAACTTAATACACACTCAGTATAAAAAGGACATGAATACAATAAGGAGGCGTGAGAAAAATTAAATCACTTAAGAAATTCAAAATTAATAAATTAAAATACGTGTCTTGCTATAGTCATTTTAAGTTCTATCATTACAAAAATGTAAACATGGTATAGAAAACATGTAACCCCACCAGGCAACATCTTTGTTTGCTTTGCTAGCATGGCAGCATATTTGAAACAGAGGCAGGAGGAAGACAACATTGATACTTTGGAAGAGCGAAGGATACGACTCAAGGAAATGCTCAAAGATGAGAAAAAGCAGTTTGACGCAGAAATGGAACTTGTATTGACCAACAGCAGTGCTTTTAAAGCAGAGGCGAAACCCTCTTCAGGAGAAGAAAGGAGGAAAAAGGTCATGAAGTCAATTTTGTATGCATACATGATACCCTTTCCTGTGTGTCAATATAGCTTATCAATGTGTTGTACTTCCAGCTAGCACAGGAGCTTCTGAAGGAGCATCGTATGAGAAACAACCTTGAATCACAACTGGTACACACACACACACTCACATAAATTTATTTTTATCTTAAAGAAAGGAACAAAGCTGCAGTTTATTGACTTTGGCATAACAAATCAGAAATACAAATAAGTCCTCTTTTCACACGCTCATTTATGTGTTCTGTCCTGCCTTGCCTTTATTTGTTTACAGTACGAGCGACATCAAGTTTTCAACCCCTTACAAGGGCAGTCTGAAAAGAAGCAGGTAAGCTAACCTGTAAAACATCATCATATTTCTATTATTTGTGAGCAATTTCAAATCAAACGTTACATTCTTGCTCCTAACAAAATCTGTGGTTGAGAAATATTTACCATAAATTCTGGGACTGCAGTGAGCACAGAATTAAAGAACGCAAGCTCAAATTTAAGAACAAAACTTAATTTTGTCTTTGTACAAGCTGTCGTGGATTCAAAGCCGCAGGTCTAAACACCTATAAAAATGAAGTCATTCATAAATGTTTCCAAGTGTCACCACTGTGTTTTGTATTTAGAATGCATGCATTATGGAAAAGGGCAACTCACTGTCTTCTTCGCTGCCGCCACACAAAAAAAGCCGTACCGTATTTAAAAGCTGCAGTGTTTAAAATGTATCAAATAAGTAGCGGCTTGTATTTTGGAATTGACAGTAGTTTCTTCAAACATGCAGCAAGAAGTGGAAGCGGAGAAAATGTGTCACTTTCAAAAAGAATGTGAACGGACCCAAAGAGAAGAGTGTGAGAAGATTACACACGTGGAGGACGACAGTAAACGTGTAGAGCATAACAGATTACAAGTTCACCAAAAAATGGAAGAACTGAGGTTCATGGAAGAAGAGGTACACACAGATATATATATTAAAAAAAAAGGACGATGAGGAAAATTTCAACTAAAGTTGAAATCATTTTTTTCTATGGCCAAGGCAACTCATATTAAGAAAGAAGAAGAATCTTTGCAAGTCAAGCTGTGGGAGATGGAGAAGATGGAGGGAGAGAGAAGAAGGTTTGAGGAAAGGCACAGGATGGCTGAAATGCGGTAAGGAAAACCGAGAGAGGTATTCCAACTGGTGGTGAAAAACTTAAGATTGTTGAATATTTCCCCAATTAGGAATTTCCTGATCCGACATTATAGAGCTCAGCTTCAGAGGCGAGCGCAGCAGGTGCAGGACGAGCTGGTGAGGTTTTAAAAGTTTGTTTTCGGAATTGGCAAATACTTTTTTTGCATTAACCCCGATGGATGTAAAGTGTCAGTAACGTGGCAAAAATATTTAAAAATCACCAAAAGAATTTTGAATAATGGAGGACCAATGGGCACCATGGTGTCGCAGTGGTTAACACATGTGCGGTACAGTTCTGAGGTCATGAGATCGAAACCTCCTGTGTGGAGTTTGCATGTTCTCCCCGTGGTTGCATGGGTTTCCTCCGGTCACTCCGGTTTCCTCCCACATTCCAAAAACATGCATGTTAGGTTAATTGGACGGTCCAAATCGTCCCTAGGTGTGAATGAGCGAGCAAATTGACCGTCCCTGTGTGCCCTGCGACTGGCTGGCAACCAGTTTAGGGTCTCCCCTGCCCACTCCCCGAAGATAATTTGGATGGGCTCCAGCACGCCCGTGACCCTACTGAGGATAAGCAGCGCAGATAATGGATGGATGGATGGAGGACCAATCCTGCCACATATCGAAAAAATGTACACAAACCAAGAAATATATGCCATATAAATAAGATTGCATAAATAAATCACTTAAAACCGTAACATATGACATTTATGCAATTTATATATTTATGCATTTTGTCATTATTTATTTTTATTTTGGTGTTTTGTCCATTGTAGTGTTTTTGTCATTTCCTTTTACACAGGTAGGTGAAAAGCTCAGCCAGTTCGACCCACCCCCTCATTTGAATAACAACTTTCTGACGAAATACACGACAACATACAGAAATAAATGACTAAATAAGTTACTAAAACACAGCAAAATAAAACTAAATGACTAAAAGCACACAAAAAATACAGATAAATTACCACACATCAAAATCAATTATTGACAAAATAATTTATTTAATTTGGTATTTTGTCATTTATTTTGTAATGTATTTTGTCTTGTCATGTTTCACCAATAAGTAAAATGCTCAGCCATTTTGACCTGCCCCCCTCGTTTCAATAACAATTTGTTGTGCCTTAATACAAGATAAAATAAAAACTAAATAAACACCAATATACATGACTAATCACACAGCTAAATAGACGACTAAATACCCGACTAAATAATAAATGACTAAATACGTGACAAAATACCTATCTAAATGTGCCTAAATACGCAACTAAATACCAAAATAGATGACTAAATACACGACCAAAAATTAAATACACTATTAAATAAAAAAAACGAACAAATAAATGAATGACAAAATAAATCACTATGAATGAATGTATGAAAATAATTGCATTTATGTAATATATTTAAGCAATACATGACATTGTTCTTTTATTGAAATGTCATATATTTATACATTTATTTCTACATATAGCAGGATTAGTCACAGAAAGGCAAAGAAGTAAGATGTCATGTGTGATCTTTCCTATTATGATTTAAAAACAATTTTTTAACCTGTTTTTCAAGTTATACTTTCTTTTTTCACTTTTTTCTAGTAAAATCGGTACTTAAAATGAGCAATAATATTTGCCAGTTCAACAAATTTTTCCCACTGCCCGATGATTGCTGGGGTGGGCTCCAGCACCCCCGCGACCCTACTGAGGATAAGCGGTGCAGCTGATGAAATGAGATGTTTCAAACTTTTTTCCCTACTAGAAATAATTCAAATAGGAAAAAAAAAATGTTTTATGTTTGATGTTATTAAAATTATTTCCTCCGCTACCTCATCAGTTTTTCATATACAGCTGTCCGCTGCCATCACCATAATAATAATATTAGTTACTCTACTGATGACTGGAGAACTTACTTGACAACGGCAACATTTTGGGGAATTATTGTAAATCACTTGTCGAAAATTGGATCAAATTGGAAAATTTCTAGATAAAGACTATTGGAACACAGGTGTCAGTGGTCGGGAAACAGTTTTAGGGAAAACTTGACAAAAGCAGCCAATAGTCATGACAAGGTCATAAAGACGAATATCAATTAGGGCTGCTACAAATGTAAGATTTTTTTTGTTGTTGTAATTTTCATAGTCAGTCATTAGTTGCCTATTTAACCCTCTTGGCATCCGTTTATTTTCTGACACAATGCATGTCAGTGTACATTTTTCGGGGCGTGATAACTCAGCCATTTATGTCAAGTCAAATTATGTTTATTCGTTTAGACCTTAATAAAGAGAAGTCTCAAAGGGCTTTACAGACTACAGACTATTTGTACACTATTTCCTGCTCTAAAACATAAATTAGGGCAAGGAAAACCTCAGCATGAGGTAGACAGGAAACCTTGAGAAGGGGCCATACAAGAGGTAATCCCCTTCCAGGATGACCAACCTGATATGGATGTTGCAAGGGCATCCACAAACAATACACAGACACCATCAACATTAAATTTACAGTGAAGAAAATAAGTAAGTATATACAAATAAGTAAATACCAGATTTATTCAATTTTAGTTAATTTTCAGAAGTAAGCGTAACACCGCCACCATTCTTCAAAAATCCTGCTACATGAGAGCTCTCATAATGAGGGGTAGAGGAGTCATTCAGTAGTTACATCTCTTCTGGTCTCCATCCACTCCAATTGTTCAGTGGCATCACATAATTTTCATAATACTGGGGAATGCATTGAAATACACCAGCTTTATAATATATCAAATAGTAGGAATTATAAAGGATGTCTTTACATCAAATAATGTACATAGCTTGTTTTGTGTCTAGTCGGTGGTTGGCTACCAAATGCAATGACATAAAAATTACAGCACAGTGCCAATTTTAACATCTACATATTTCCACAACCCGGGGGGAATTTTAGCTCTTGTGTGTTCACTTTTTAATGCTCTCTCTTTGATTGAAAATTCAAAAAACATGAAAATGTACTTAATATGTACCTGCATGTCATGAAGGTTAAAATACAGGAGTCATTAGTTCAGCCTTAATCTGAACAAAGTTTGCCTGTGTACCCTTCAGGCGTCGGATCATAAAATTTTGACAGTCTTACTGAAAGGAGAACAAGAGACGGTTCAGGCTGAGGGAACTCAAAGAGAAAAAATCTTTGCTGATGCTGCTTGGATGATTCGAGTAATTGAAGAGCAGCTTCAACTGGAGAGAGAGCGGGAGGCCGAGCTCGATCTCCTTCACAGGTGGACGGCCGCTTTGTTTGTTTTTCAAATGTTACTGCTTGCGTTCACCACTCTATTTATGCGATTTAGCATTTTATATGGTGAATAGTCCATTTCCTTTATAGTGCTTAAATATATCTTTTTTGCATGTCTAAATTCCACTTCCAATTCAGAGATGAAGCTCAAAGTGTGTGGGAGAAACGAGAAGCGACATGGGAAAAGGAGAGAAGAGCCAGAGAACTACTCATGCATGAGGTGCCTTTATTTCCTAAAGTGAGCAAATGTAGAAACTTTAGACGAAATCCATCTTGTATTGTCCCTGTAAAAGGTCCTCACTGGAAGACGGCAGATGCTTGAGCTGAAGATGCGGAAAAACCGCGAGGCTCAATTAGAGTCCCTGAGAAAGCGAGAGGCGCTGATTCAAGAGCTAGAGCAGGAGAAGGAGCTCAGGCGCCAGCAAAGGGAAGAAGAACTGCGTCGGAGGAAAGAACAGGTACGAGAAGGTGTTTGTCGTTTACATATGCGAGCTTTGTGATGCAGTTTACACGTGCATCCTGCAGGAGGAGAAGCAACTTCAAGAGCGCTGGGAGGAGCAGCAGCTTCAAGAACGGTGGAAAGAGCAATGCAGGATTAAGGAACTTCATCAGGTTGCACAAAAGCAGAGAATAATGAATGGCATGTGCCCACCCAAGGTCAGATCGCTATACACTGTGATTATTTGTGTATAATGCACACTCGGGTATAACAAGCACCCCTCATTTTTAATTAGACTTTGGTATAAAGTTTTGTAGATGCAAAAAGGAAGTAGATTCTATCTCATTATTACACTGTTTTTAGTCATGGTACTAGAGACGAATGCTAATTTTGTTTTGCGTTTCACATAATGACAATAAATCGTTCGCATTCTGAGTGACACATTTGTCTCTGCTACCATGACCAAAGGTAATGTGATAATGAGACAAAACCCAATGCTCATATACATCACTAGTAGTCCACTAATAGGCTTTTGGCGTTCTCTGCCATGGCTCGGGTACAAATCCCAATACAACCAAAATTTGGCTACCCAGTAATCTCTCGTTTTTGCAGGGTTGCGTTCCAAAAATGTCCCGCGATAGTCTTAACCCGCCAAGTAGAAATCTTTTATTTACATTAATCAGAAACAAAGCCAACTTACAGGCTATTTTAAATAAAAGTACTGTACTATATCAAAGTTTTTAAATTTATCTTTACTGTATTGTCAAATTATATTTTAAAAGAAATGTTGCTCTTTATTACATAACTGAATTGATAAATGACAAGATCCACTTTACAAGATACGTTGTCGACATATAGACATTATGGAAAACAGCATTTACCTGTGTCCTGTTTAGTCTAACAGAAACCATATATTTTTCCATTATCAAATTTTTTTTAAAGGCGCCAGGGATCTGCTAGGGACAGGGTTTGTTCACCTTTTTATGGCCAGATTTAAGGCTTTTTTTAAAAAAAAAATTCCTGTACATCCAAAGGGCAAAATACAGCGCTGATCAAAAGAACATCTTTTTTGTTGAGTCTGATAACTAAAATAAAGTCGCCATCTTTCTGCTAAGCACACACTTTGCGCTGTTCCTATCAATAATCTTTTTGTGTTAATGGGCTAGTATAAACTGACATTAATTGTAACATTCTGCTGCAAAAATGCAGGCGCAGCTTGGCCACGTCGCACTTGTTTACAGACACGCAAAGGGCTCTAGAGCTGCTGGGGAATAATTGAGTTCAATTGGGAGGGAAAAAAAAAAATTTTTTGACTCATTTTAAACATTTTGATTGCTCTGAAGAAGAGTGCATATAATCTTTCAATCTTAGAGTCTGCTGATATTTTGCTTTTTGTTTTACTCATTTATATTTATATTCTTTTGCATTTTTCCGAGGATTTGTCTAAATTAGTTAATATAGTTGTTTTTTTGCATTTCATCATTAATAGCACTGAAGAGTTAATATTGTTTTATTTTATTCTTTTGCACCAGCTCAGTAGCCTAGATGGTAAGGCGCCCGCTTTGAGACTGGGAGGTCGGTGGTTCGCGCCCCGGCCGAGTCATTCCTAAGACTTAAAAAGTGGTCGGCGGCGCCCTCTGTTGGCTGCGGCTGCATCGGCTCGCTACAACGGGTCAGGTGCAATCGACATTTCGTTCTGTGTACATTGTTACACAGAATGACAATACAAGGAAATTATTATTATTATTATTATTATCTTCAAGGATTTTGTGTTATAGTTTGACTTTGAACATAATGTGTAAAAAGCTAAAAGTGTTTTGTATTTTACATTTTTTTGTAGATTTGTAAATATTTTAATTTATTTCGTGTGTTTTTAAGGGATACCCTGCAAAACATGAAATTACTAATTACTAAATAATTGTGTGCATAGTGTTTTATTATTATTGATAATGTATTATTAAAAAAAACAAAGAGCTGAGGAGCCGTTTGGGAGCCGAAAGAGCCTGCTCTTCTCAGTAAGCCGGGCAGAAAAAGGTTTTCTAAGTAGAGGTGTCTTCTTTGGTGCGACCAGTGAAGCGTCATATGACAATGCCATAATGATATTAGAGCAGGAGATTGATTACATGACTGTCATACTGAAAAACCTTGTGTATAAAGCGCACTCAAACTTTGTGTTATTTTTTCAGGGAAAAAATGTTACTTATCAAAATATGTCAGCAAACATGTTATCCTCATCGATGCAAACACAACTTTTTTTTCTCTCCATTTCAGATTTACGGCAAGCCTCGAGTAGCCTGGAATTGAGCCACTTTAATCCTGTTTTTCTCTTTTTGCCTCAAGAAAAATACTTAGGTGCCATTTTGTGACCCAAAAGTGTTTAAGAATAATTTTGCATGTGTTTGTAGAATTTTAATAAGTTGTGCCATAAATTCAATGATGTCTTAAAGAGTCTGATGTCACTTTTAAATAAATTAAGTTTTATTTTTAAAAAAATCCCAAATTCCAACATAAGCAAATGCGTCATATACAGTACAATACATCCCAGCATTCCATTAACTTGTGCAACCAGGAAACGAGACATGGACAGATATGACAACACAAAACACATCTTTGTAGCTATTTGTAACAATGCCAGCACTGTATTGGCACACATGTCAACTTTGCACATGGTAGAAACATATATAGCTTAAATGCGATCAAATCTGGCAAACTAGCTGCGGAATAGTGTGTTACTGACTTGACACATAAGCTTTTCCATTCCACAAATTGAAATGCTGATGGGTAATTAAAAAAAGCTTTGTTATCTTTTCATGATTGTGCAATTTAGGGAAGCTTATCATATTTTGTGGTATTCGATATTTTATTAATGTCCTTCATTACATTAATTTTACAGATTTTTTTTTAAGGGACAGTGTGTACATTTTGACCACAAGCAGGTGCTGTAGTGTAACTGAAAATCACAAGGAAGAATACAAACCACAGAGACTCCATGACCAAACCACACACAATGTTTTTAAATTTCTGTATATTCCAGAATATAAGGCACCCCTAAAAAGACTAGATTTTAAGGCACGCCTTCAAAAATAGTGTGCCTTATAGGTCATAAAATGTGATGCTAGAAATGTCTCCAGCACGCAGGCATTGAGTTCTTGGGTCTTTTGGGACCCGTAACAGCAAGAAGGCGGACATTTATGTCAGCTCCCTCTGGGTGAGGCACGTTATGTAATATAAATGCATTTCTCGAGGTCCAAGTATTTTCTATAAAAATGCACGTTTATATGATAGTTCAGATATATTTGCCTCTTATTCAAATCAATGTTTTTTTTTGTTTTTTAATAATTTGAACAGCCATGTTAAACTCAGTTGGGCTCAGGGAAGGATCCAGACTATGTTCTCAGGTGGGCCGGATTAATTTAAAAGAAATGTCAAGGCCAAAATATTTGTTTTTCAGTACTATTCTTTATCAGTCAGCCAACAGTTGTAGCTTACCCTACAAATTATAATCACGGATGACATATTTTCAATGGCACAACACATTTGTTCAACAACAATGGAAATAAATGATTTTTATATATGGCATTGAATGTTTTAAATTATTTTAATTGTTTAATAGAGTCAGCTTTACATCTGAACCAACTCTCCACACTAAATAAACTCAAGTGGGAGCTATTAATAAAGAATTCTTGCATCAATTGTCATACTGCTTAGAATGAATACATAAAAAAATATATATATATAAAATAACAGTTTTAGGAGCAAACAGGCAATGACATTGGATTCAACTACCAGGCCAGTTCTACGGAGGCTAAGAAAATACTGTACAATATTGTCTTTAACATGAAACCAGATAAATCTTATTTTCAATCACCTGTGCAAACAAATGACGCGACAGATACCTTTTTCCCCTTTCATTGCACTCCTGCAGTGTACTTGCTGATGTGGGCTCCTGAAACTTGCCATATTTTCACTTCTACAAGTGCATCAACATCAGGTGTCAAATCTTGAGTAGAAGCAGATTTAACAATGTCATTCAAGTGTTTGTTAATCTAGAGTGCTGCTTTGTTGTTTGTCACAGAGAACACCTGTTCTCAAAGATAAGTTGTCCTTATGGATAGAACTTTTGCTGGACGTCAGCTCTTTTACACCTTTACTGCCCTCTAGCTGTGAGAAGGAGCTTTTGGTTTATATTTGTTCAAAAAAAAAAAAGCATACGTTTTGATGGAAATGAGCTAGAGACTTGCTTTAAAAAATGTCTCTGGTTAATTTTGGACCACGGGCCATATGTTTGATATGGCTGCACTAAATTATACACAGTGTCCCTTAAGTAAAATTGTGCTATTGCGGATAGCGTAATGATTCCTTTCAATCCATACCAAATTGTCAAACCATCAAAAAAGAAGACATGCATATACCACTTAAAAAAATCTCACCAACTAGAGATGCATGTGGCATTCTAATTGCTGTTAGTTTGTGTTCTCCTTTGTGGTGATAGTGACGAGCTGCTTAGCCGCCTTTGCGATGTCGTAAGCGCATTGGATGACCTGCTGGGTGACGAGCTGCATGTCTGGCCCCGGGCAACCTTCTGGAGGAAGCGCCTTTCTGCATTCGCTTTGGAGCCTGCAGGCGCTTGACGTCAACAAGCGCAAAGAACTTCGTACAGTCTCCGAGCGAGGCTTCTGTGGGACAAAGAGGAAATGTCCGGGATGTCATTACGTTGTCTTCTGACAATTGTTTCAAACAGTGCTTCTCGACTGGTCTGTCTTCGGGACCCACTGGTCCACCCTAATGACGAGCGATGACCCCAATGTTTCCACTTCTCAAATGTATCGACTTAAAGGATATAGTTCAGTTTAAAGCTTAGGATGATAGTCACCTTAAAAAAAATAAATAAGCAGGGAAGCCCAGACCTCCCTATCCCAAGCCACCTCGATAAGCTCATCCAACGGGATCCCGAAGCGTTCCCAAGCCAGCCTAGAGATCAAGTCTCTTCAGCGTATCCTGGGTCGTCCCACGGGACTCTTGCCAGTCTTCCGCCCGGAACACCTCCAGAGGGAGGCGCCTAGGAGGCTAAACTCACCTCACCTCAACTGGCTCCTCTCAATGCGGAGGAGCAGTGTTTTTCCATCGATTGAACTTCTCACTTCATTTCTAAGGGAGGACTCAGCCACCCTGCAGAGAAAACTAATTTCAGCAGCTTTTATCCTGGACATTGTTCTTTAGGTCATGACCCATAGTTCATGACCACAGGACAACCGTAGGTACTTAGATCGACTGGTAAATTGAGAGCTTTGACTTTTGGCTAGCTCCTTTTTCACCACTAACAAATATTAAAATATTATTAAACTTTACCTAAACATTGATATATATTTAATAATGTAGGTAATAAACATTAAGATACTGGTGAAAAGCTAAAAATGTAACATTTATAAACCATTGACTGTACCTATCAGCAGCGCTTCAATGGCAGACGGCCGTACATAATTTTTATATTTCACAATTGCTTCCTCCTTCGACTTGATCAATGTGATCACTGGTTTCCACTTTTCCTTCCCCTTATCACTGATCTTCTCGGGACTCATTATTATGGGCAGAAAAGGGAAATAAAGCAACAAAATCCTAATAAAATGAGATGTGGTCCCTCTCAAATGTGCCGATTGACAGAACAGTACGAAGCGATCGAGCAGATCATTATCGGCATCAACTATTTGGGAGTGTGATTGACCCTTTGTTTTTTCTTCTCAGCATTATTTTGCCAAGGCAAAGGCCCACAACCATCTCTGAGTCCCCAACCAACAGTTGTGAATTACTGGTTTGGATCAGGTTACCTTTGGGAAGAGTGCAGCCATTTCTGTTACGGCCACATGTATTCTTTCTGAGCATGGGATGAAGCTAGAAGAAACAAGATACGATTTATTTTAGCCATTTTTAACAACAGTAAGATCGATTCACACCGTGCAGTTGAAAAAAAAACAATCATTGTAAATTCATGCATTTCACACAATATAGCACGCATTTAGAGAAGGACAGTCCACTACAGCCCGACGGATATTTGTGGCCTGTTGCCCTATTTTAACGGCTTGAAGCAAGTACTAAAGTTATACTTGCTCCTAAAATGTGTTTTAGACAATGCAGAGCCTTGTTAAACATCTAAAAATGCGAATTAGCTACCGTATTTGTTCGTGTATAATGGTGAGTTAAATATTACCATTTTTGTGCGGCGATTGATCAGTCAAAAAAAAAAAATGCTGATCACAAACGCAAAACTGGATGCAATGAGAGTCGATCCCGGGCCGCGGTGAGAGCACCGAATCTCAACCACTAGAAACCCAGTGGTATGGATGACATACAAAAGGGCATTAGACATTGGCTCATTATCAGGCAGATTCTAGTTTCAAAGAGAAATGTTAGAGAATGAAAAAAACAAAGTTGTCCCGAAAGATAAAGATAATTTGGGTGGTCGTTTGTTCTGTACGCCTTTTTTTTAGCCATTTTCATGCTACACTAACAAATAGAGACTAAAGAACCTGATGGGACGTGCAACACTTCTGACTCCACTCCTTCCACCTAATGTAACATTCATTCATTATCTGCACCGCTTATCCTCAGTAGGGTCGCGGGGGTGCTGGAGCCCATCCCAGCTATCTTCGGGCAGTGGGCAAGGGACACCCTGAACTGGTTCCTAGCCAATCGCAGGGCACACAGAGACAGACAACTCACTCACTCATTCACACCTAGGGACAATTTAAACCAGCCAATTAACCTGACATGCATGTTTTTGGAATGTGGGAGGAAACCAGAGTACCCGGAGGAAACCCACGCAAGCACGGGGAGAACATGCAAACTCCACACAAGAAGGTTCGATCTCATGACCTCAGAAGTGTGCCGCACATGCGCTAACCACTGCGCTGCCGTGCTGCCCTTAATGTAACAGCTTAGCTAAAATTATGATAAAAGCAGATAGTTGCGTTGAAAATAAAGTATAAGGGTTCTTTTTTAACTGAGTTGGGCATTAATAGCACATACTTAGAAGAGATAATATTGAAATCCACTTTTAGGGACACCCAAACTGTGCACTCTGCCTTTAATTATTTACAATTGAGAATACGTTTGTCAAGAAATTATTGATTCTTAGTAGCCTTATAGTAAGTAACTTTTTTGGTTTTGTGTAAACAGAAAACGCAGATACTGATTTTGGAGTGGCTTTTTAAACTAGTGAAAAAGTGTCCCTGAAATCAGAAGTTTGGACGTCCGTGTTCGTGTTAAGCAGAGTTCTTCCCATTACAATTTATGTGCATGATTGAAACTTAATCCTTGCACTAACACACATTTCATAGGTGTCGCATGCACCTGTCCTCTTGGGCACTACCCGTAGGGGGCAATAACGCTTCGAAGGATAATGCTGTACAAACTAATTCCAGCTGCAGTTAATCACGAGGAAAGAAGAAATTCAATGGCAAAACAAAACCACCAGAGAGCAGCGTTGGCATCATTTTAAGCAGACTTGTTGAGTAACATGGCAAAAATTTCAAGCATTTACAAACATTTCAGCAAAGATCAAGCACTTTTCTATCCTTGAAAACACAGCATTAAAATTCAAGCATTTTCAAAGATTTCAAGCATCCATATGAACCCTGAATCTAAAAGTCAAACCCAAGTCATAGAAGATAGTAGTTGTGTTTAGTAAAAAATCAATGCAGTGGTCAGCAACTACCGGGCGCTGACTGATGCTGGGCCAAGGGGAGTTTGGTTCTGGGCCGCACAGAAAGAAAAATAAGTTTCATGATTTTTTTTTTAGCTATTGTTGTTTCACTGACACACCTATGTTTCAGACTGAACCAGGGCTTTGAGGTGGTACTTTTGAATTAAAATGAGTGTAGTTTGCACGTGCGGGCGCAGTTATCTATTTGGTGGTGCAAACGTCACATTGGTAACTAGAATAGATGAAAATAAGTTAAATTTCATTTCGATGCGAGGTTACAAAGACATGTAATTGACTGCACAATGGATTTACACTCATCATTATCATTATTAACTCATCCAATACCAGACGTTTCTCTCAAATGGGAAGCCAGACAATTTTTGCCGTTTTGACTCGTCATTGAATATTGTTTCACAACTGTATAAGCATAGTACATATCAAAAGAAAGCTTGAACCGTCATCTTTCAAAATTATACTTCTAGCTTTCACCATTGTTTAGTAAAAAGTTGAACACTGCCAAGTTTCTTATAAAAAACTGTTTCAAGAAGACTTCTGAGAAAAACTGCTTCTTGTGAAAGGATACAATTCAATCATAACTTTCACTTTAGTGTTTTTTTATTTTGAATTTGTAATACCTCTAACATAAACACAAAGGCAGTTTGCATGCAAAATTTTATTGCAATGAATAATGCATGAACTTTCGGTCACCGTGGCCATCGCGTTGCCTCGGGCAACAGTGTTCCTGCGAATGTCCACGAAATATCATCCCTCTCTGACGAGACGATGATGTTGAGACTTTGTCATCTTTTTTTGAAAGGAATAAGCTCGGTTGAGGAGTTACAACTGCCTTTTACTATTTATCCATTTCCACTGTATTCTCACCACACTGCTTTGGTATGCCTACTCGCTATGTGGGGCTACACACAAAAAAGAAAGAGGACTCAACACTAGTAAGTGGGGGCTCCCTTGATGTATTGACAAAGATCTGGTCAATGCCACTCCTGTCATCTAATGGTGGTCTATCATACTGAAATCATTCTCAGAGGCAAGGTACTTACGAATCAGCAGTTCCAAAGCAGAACAGTTTAGAATATTTTTATAATAAAAGAGAAACAAAGTATTTTAACGTTTTGACACTTAGGGACAATGCTTCTGAAAATGTATTTATACGTTATGACATTGAATGAGTTGATATTGTTGTTATTATTGTTACTTTAGAAAAAGTACAAATATAAATGCCACCCTTGGGCCACGCTGTGGAAATATTATTAGACAATTAACTGGTCCGGGATACAGAAAAGGTTGGTGACCCCTGCATTAGTAAGTAAGAAAGTGGAGAAAAAATGGAGGCGGAGAATGAGCAAAACTGCGCCTGGTTGGCAGGGACAGAGGCCAGAGTACCAGGAAGAGGGGTCGGGGGATCGCAGGTTGAGTGGATGAAGAGGGGCTTGGGGCTTCTCAGCCCACGGCATCAGAGTGCTGAAACATCCCAGACTGTGTCTGAGGCGACGCACGCCTTCGCGTTCACAAGGTCTGCACGCGAGCGCGAGGCCCGAAGTTGCGGAATGGAATGAAAGGATGAAGATATCACCAAAGTCAATGGGACAGTATTGGAAAATGCGCAAAACGTTTGAAAACCGCTCGATTCGTCCTGACCTTTCGTGTTTGTTGTCCTGAGCCGCCCGCAGGAGCTCCTGAATGTTCTTCGTGATCTGCTCGGTTTTGCGGATGACGTCCTCGGTGCTGGGGAGCGTCGGGTCCGATTCCGCCTCTGCGTCGTCCAGCTCAGAGATGTAGCTGCCCTCCACCAACCGGCCGCTACTTCTCAGCCTCCCTCTTCTGTACAGACTGTTAGGGAAACAACAATACTATCATATTTTCTGAATCATATGGGCCTCCGAAAAACCCCTAATAATTGGCAGGAAATTTGAAAGTGCGCCTGATAACAAGGTGGAACTTATATCGCAGAATCTGATGGATACGATTGAAAATGCACGGTAACTGCACGTGTGCGTTACTACACGATGTTTTACAGTATACTTTTGTATTTCTACAATGGCTGACCAAAATCGCATCATCAGATGCAAGTCGTGGCAAAGAGTGCCATCACTTTACTACTAAACACCTAATGCTACAGATGACATAGGAAAAGGCATAACAGCCTATCTCATGATCAGACTGTTTTAACTCACGGTGCCAGAAACACCGATTTGCATTGTGATCTGCATTCCGATTGATCCAACAGTCTCGTCTTCTTCAACGAAAGTTTGAAAATAATGAAAACAACAGAACACTGTACAGACTCTTTTAGCTACGTATACATATTAAACCGCAACATCATTGAGGCACAGGTGAAAAATGTGAGACCCTTTAACCAATGAGAATGCAGGACAAAATGCACTGCGTAAATCAGTGTTTCTAGCATTATTAGTTAAAAAAAGTGTGATGAGATCAAATCAAATGCCTTTTCATGCGTCACCTGTATCTAGGTATTTGGTGCAGTGTTTTTCAACTTTTTTTGAGCCAAAACACATTACAGCTCCAGTAAAAGTAAATACAAATGAAAGATAGATATTACTAGACCGCACTGGCACACAATTTGGACAATTCTCCATGGCACAGTACGTGCACAATAGATTAATTTATTACTGTGTACAGTGGTTGAAAAACTGTTCTACCTATTGAGTGTCTGCATTCTCACTGCAGAGACCCGAAATTAAATTCCCATTGCACACATTGTTGAGCAATTTTGGTGGCCGACCCTTATTGACTGATCAATGATACCAAAAGTGTATAAAGAGCCCTCCGGTTATACACGCATAAACTCATTAGCTCTAACTGCGGTCTCAATTTCATGTGACTTATAGTCCGGTACGCCGTATGCACGATAAATACATGACAAAAGACTATGTTTGGGGGGGCGTACTCCTTATAATCTGGTGCACCTTATAATGTAGAAAATACTGTACAATTGCGGGGAAGTTTTCCCAGAATACTTTGATGCGCTCACCCCGAGTCGTCGGCTTCAGATTCGTTGAACGTGTTGTCGTAGTCACTCTCGGGCATGCTGCTCTGCTTCTCTAACTTTGAGGCCTGCGAAGGAAGCCATTGATTGTGAACGTCATTGGAAATGTAATGCAGAAACACAAGAGGCCAAAAACAAGTGTTCCCCTAATGAAATTAAAATGTGTCATTTACTGTTCATATTGTTGCCAGCAAAAGACCCATCAAATACATATGAGAGCTCGTTTGAGAAGTAAATCATACTTCACCTCAGGTATAACATCCTACCCTTACAGATCCACAACTATACACAACTATACATACCATTGTAACAAGTGAAAAGTTATGCGATGATTGTTTAGCTAGCCAGACAGTTATACCCATGCAGAAACACTATTATACTCTCATTCACACTACTATACTCTTTCACACACACTATACTCTCATACACACACTACTATACTCTCTCACACATATTACTGTACTCTCATACACACGCTATTATATGCTTTTTCACATATTACAATATACTAATACACACACTACTATGCTCTCACACACATACTATTATACTCTTACATATACTTTTATACTGGGAGCAACTCCAGGTATGTCGAACTGTATAACATATAGTGTGTCGCCTTGGTTACCAAAAGTACTCAAAGTAAAACAACACTGAGAGGTAAGGTGATCATTATATTATGTGGGATAAAAACCCCTAGAGTAATAGCAATTTTAATGGTTGTGAGAAAGAATAGTAGTGTGTGTGAGAGAGTATAATAATGTGTGTCAGTGTGTGTGGAGGTGGGGTATAGTAACATGTATGAGAGTATAGCAGTATGTGTGAGAGAGTATAGTAGTGTTTTTGCATGGGTATAAGATTATAGTTTCAAATATGTGAGAGCAAGTATGATTTACTTCTCAATAAGACTCATACAAACAAGACAACGCCGGTAACGGGCTAATGAAGATATGAAGCATGAGTGCATAAGACATTTTGCTGATTAGTTTTAGTACCGTTTAAATGAGGAGTGCAGAAAAGATCTGGACACGCTGACAATAATGAAAATTCGAAATAAAACGGCAAAGCTGCATCTTCACCAGCTAGCTTTGCACTTTGCCAGGATCAACAAGGCGGCAGCCATCGTCTAGAGTCTAGACTCTAGACTCATAAATAACAAAATGAAAAAAACACATAGACCTCATTTGCACTGATTTCATCGTGTAAAAACAAGTGAAGCACAAAACATGTGTAATGTCAAAATATGATATTATACAAGATTTGTACAAACACAAACTACTAATTGTTGTATCATCACCTCGTCACTAGATGGATAAACAGCATAAAGAGTTCCTGTGTTGGGTTTAAGGCATTCACAGAGCAGCAGTACAATGTTTTGAACATCAAAAATGGGGAAAATGAACCATTTGTTTATCTCATTTCATTATGATCTCAAACGAGCTACGTTGAGTATTTATTAAGACTTCAAACGCACTACAGTAGTTTGCAATGGAGAACGATTAGTCCTTTGAATTTATAGTTTAAGTATGTTTACTTTAAATTGTCAATATGTATTATAAAACTGTATTTTAAATGCCTTATGACTTTTGCTGTCAAAGTTAAAGACTTAAAGCTGCTCTAAAATTGTGGATTTGCTCAGGAGTAAGCCGAATTTATCTCGGAGTTATAACTTGAATTTAGACTTTACTTCAAACTGAAGAAATTCAATTTGAGCTAATAGTTGAGTTAACTTTTGACGGTATTACTAACTCGCAAATTGAAGTAGCTTTAAAGCTTTCACTCATAAGTGAGCCCTTTAAGAATGTTTAGATAGAGATAAAAATATAGAGACATGGTATAGCTCGGGCTGAGAAAGATTTAGAATACCTTAAAAAGCCCCCCTTTTTTTTGCATATTAATCACTCAAAAGATTTCGCATCATCAAACCGATTTTAATATCACAGAGAAAACCTGACGCAATACAAAATGCAGTTTTAAAATGTTGATTCCATTTATTAAGGCACAAAACAAATCAAAATCTATCTGGCCCTATGTGAAAAAGTAATTGCCACTTGAACCTAATAGCGAGGTGGGCCATCTTTGGCAGCAATAACAGAAATAAAACATTTACAATAATTGGTAAGGAGTTCTTCACAACACTGTGGAGGAATTTTGGTCCACTCTTCTTCTCAAAATTGTAACAAATCTGCCATGTGGGAGGGTTTTCTAACATGAACTGCCCGTTTAAGGCCACACCACAACATCTTAATTGGATTTAAGTAGACTTTGACTTCGCTGGTGTGTTTCGGATCGTTGTCCTGCTGCGTGATCAAAAACACTTTGATGACCAAATGTTCCACTTCAGGATCCTCTGGTAAATGCCAGAATGTATTATTCTGTCAACCCCAGTAAGTTGTCCTGGTCCTGAGACAGCAAAGCAGCCCCAGACCATCACACTGTCGCTACCATGCATTACTGTTCACATTATGTTCTTTTTGACAAATGCTGTGCCATTTTTACGCCAGATGCAACGGGCTGCACACCTTCCAAAAAGTTCACATTTTGAATCATCAGTCTACGGAATGTTTCTTCAAAAGTCTTGAGGATAATCAAGATGCTTTTTGGCAAATGTGGGGCCACCATTTGTGTTTTTTGTAACAGTAGTGGGTTTCATCAGGAAACCCTCCCATGGATGCCATTTCCACAGAGTGTCTTTCTTAGTGTGTAGTCATGAACAGTGACCTGAACTGAGGCCAGCGACGCCTACAGTTCATTGGATGTTTACGAGATTCTTTTGTAACCTCCTGGATGAGCCGTCCTCGCATTCTTGTAGTAAGTAGTTAGTTAGTTGACCACTGCTGTTCCCAGTTTTCTCCATTTTTGGATAATGGCTTTGGGAGCTGTTCTCTGAAGCCCTAAAGCCTTAGAAATGGCTTTGTGACCTTTCCTGGACTGATAGATTTCAGTCACTTTTTTCTAATTTCTTCTGGAATTTCTTTGCCTAACAGATTCAATGTAAGTGATTTCTTGACCCAACAAAGATGGTGGCAATCCATTTTGGGTTTGGCCTGTGGATTTGAACTCGGCTTTCCCAAATCTGTGGCATTTACTTTGTAATTGAGCAATACTTTTTGACATAGGGCCACATATACCTACATGTTTTGTGCCTTAATGAATGGAATCAACATTTCAAAACTCCATTATGTATTTCCTTGGGTTGTTTCTGTGTGATAATAAAATAGGTTTGATGATCTGAAACCTCTGTGAGTGATAAATATGCAAAAAACAGGGGGCAAGTACTTGTTTACGGCATAGTAGATACAGAGATGGATTTAGAGAGAGAGGCATATAAAGAGACATAAAGATATAGAGATTGTCTGTCCTTAGACAGGCAGACAGATGGAATCGCTGTATTGTTTCGACAGCCACCTTAATCTTTTAATGGAATGTTTACAAAGTAAAATGAAGATGAAATTTCCACATGACAGCGACTTCATATTTGCGTTAAACCCTATTTCAGTTTGCAATGAAGCTAATAATTTAGAACCTATAATAGAATATATGTGACATTTTGCACGAATTAAACAGACCAAGTGAAAAGTTATTCGATGATTGTTTGTTTGCCAGCCAGTCAGTGATGCAAATGAAGGTAAGTGTTTAATGACCAGACTGCTCACGCAAAAAAGTGAATAAAGAGTGAGGCAGGAACAAGGTGACAAAACCAAGATGGCGCATCCGTAAGCCGCATAAGGTGAGGCCCGCATAAGGCAGTACTTAACCTTTTGATTACGATCATCCTTGTATCAGGAAAGGATGCACGCAAATGAGGGGAGGGATGATGAGGTAGTCACAAATGGGCCCTTTTCCTTCTAAAGATGTGGTCCAATCACATTTTAGGGAGACAAAGATTCGTTAAATTGTAAAAATGACTCATCTGTTTTATACTTTTATTCTAATTGAACTACAAAGCACTCGTCTTACTCAGTGGTTTAATTAAGAGGAAATAGATTTAAAGGGTAAGTTAAAAAACAAATACATACTAGTCTTAGCACAGTACAGTAATCCCTCACTAATACAAGTATTACCTTTCACTGCTTCAGGGATTACCATCATTCTGAGTGGTTTATCAGTCCCTTCAAAGAGTAGGTATTTGTAAAAATATTATTAAATATGTTTTCAGGTACAGTATACAGTACTTTTTTGTTAAACGAATGCCTGGGCCTTTAAAAATGGGGGGTGCTATGGCGGGTGCGTCAAAGATGCAGCGCGCGGACCAGATCAGAACCGTCAACAGATTGAATTCGGCCGAGCGTCAGTTTTTAATATGTCAACTTGATGTTATCAAGCCAGGCGCCTCTCACAAAGACACTGGACTAGAGCGATTTCCTTCTTCTTTGTTTTCTTATCTTTCCTTCTCTGCGTCTTTTTCTCTTTTCTCACACTCAATCATTCTTTTTTCCTGTTTTTTCACTTTCTTTGTTACTTTTTCTCCCCTTCCCCTATTTTCTTTCTCACTCACACTCTGTCTACTGCTTTCTGTTTAATTCACTCTCTATTCATATTTTTCTTCCTTTCTATCTTATTTACTTCTCTTTCCTTGCTCTCTTTTTCTCTCCATTCCTCTTCCTTTCTTTCTCATGATCTTTTACTCTTTTCCATCTCTCTCTCTTTCCTCTCCCTCTTTTTCTTACTTTCTCTTTGTCTATATTTCTGTTTTTTGTTTCTCTTCTCTGCTTCTCCTTCTCCACCTCTCTTCCTTATTTCTTTGTGCCCATCTTTTTTTCCCCTCTCTTTTACTTTCTTTATTATTTCTCTTTTAATCCACTAGTCAAGCACTTATGGGTGTTTTCCAACATGTGCACCCGCCAAGCTTAAGTGAGTTTGAAACCTCGGTTCTACGGTTTCTATGTACATTACATTCAATTGGGGCGGCAGTAGCTCAGGAGGTAGAGCGATTGTTTTAGGATTTAGGGATCCCAGTTCGAATCCCGGCTTGTCCGTGTTACATGCCGAAGTGTCCTTGGGTAAGACAATGAACCCCCAACACCCCCAATAAGCAGGTTAGCGCCTTGGCTGCACAGATCGCGGCCGCTATTGGGAAATGTGAAGCACAATGTAAAGCGCTTTGGGAAGTCATTGACTTGAAAAGCGCTATATAAATGCAGATCATTTCATTTAATTTCAATTGTATAATTGCTGAAAGAAAAAGGTTTCGACTTCACAGATTTCACAAATTATTTTTGGAAGCTAACCCCCGCGACAAACAACGGCGTACTGTATTCTGATTCATAATGCCTTGGTAGAAAATGAGAGCAATTGAAAATTCTTATAGTCTTTTTCAGTGTATCTCAGGGGTTGTACATAATTTTTCTGCTTGATTAAAAACTAATTTGTTGGCGCCTGAGGGCTTAATCCGTGAACATGACAATGACGGGATCTTGAAAACAGATTACCGTAAATTCCGGATTATAAACCGCTACTTTTTTCCCAAACGTTCAACCCTGCGGCTTATTCAGTAATGCAGCCAATTTATGTAATTTTTCTAACAGCCGCCAGCGGCGCTCAAGTTCAAGGCACATGACGCAGCTTAAAGCTAAACGCAATCGAGCAGTCCGATAAAGAAGGAAACAGAGCAACTGCACGCACTTTACCTTGCGAGCGTGTTGATAGCGTGTTTTTGAATAAGGGAGCGTGGGACGACGTCTATATGACAAAGTCTCTTTCCCATACTAAAGGAGGACAACCTTGATGGCGACAGTTATAGGGAGGAAGATGAAAACGGTTTACCGTGATTTCTACATGTACGGTATTTTATTTTTAACAGACCCGTTAACTGTATTGCGAGCGTGTTGTTAGTAGCGTTTTGCTCCCCTTCACAGAAACGGTTTGGGATGAAAGTTATAATATTATTATTAAAGCTTTGAAAACTCTCTCGGTGTACCGTCCTTCTTTGTAAATATGTGTAACCATGTATAATATGTATTTGCAACTGTATATTTTTGTAATGTATTTATTTGTATTTATTTTGGACACTTATTCTGATAAGTCTTGCACTGACCAATTAAAAAGAAGGGGCGTAACAGACGCGGGGATGACGGGAAGTTGGGACCGGTAAAGGTGATTGTTTGTGGACACGGCAGACAAAAGTGGATATATATTTTTACCACCCTTACCTTTGGAAATATACACATTTTTTCCTTAGATTACTTATCATAGCATCATATCTTAAGTACAGTTATCATTTTCCGTTCATTTTGCTGGCTGTGGTTGTTGTACTGAGTACATTTCTTTTTTTTATGCTCAGTTAAAATCGCGGGACTCAAAGTAGGGTTTGGGTTAATTTTGTGGTTGTGTTACAAGTTTCAACGTGGGCGCACGCGGCTTATATTCAGGTGCGGCTCGTGTAAGTACAAAAGCGGTTATCCTCTTAAAATGTGGTGGGTGCGGCTTATAATCGGGTGCGCTCTATAGTCCGGAATTTACAGTAACTATGGTTGTCTTCAGGGATAGTCCATTTTCCACATCAATGTGAATCCAAAACAAATCCAAAGAATTGGTTTAGTGCTTGAAAGTTTATCGAGAACAAGTTGATTTAAGTACAATTATTTCTCATAATTGAATGTACATAAATCTGATAATCAACTAAAATGTGTAACACTACCGTTCTGGTCATTCTCCAAGCACTATCTTGTAAAGATATTTGCCTATTTATACAAACACTCTATCTTATTTTCCTTTTCTAATTCTTCATCACGTTTCATGGAGTGCCAAGCCTAATCTTGCGGTTAACTATGTTCACGATGTTGTTAATAAATGAGAATAAATACGATTCTAATTTACCGTACATAGGCCGTTTCTCTATGAAGGTTACTATATTATAGTAATGTGAAATTGAAACTTTAATTTAGGGGGTTGGCTGGCCTCTTGCCAAGTCACTGGACTAGGGATTAGCTGGTTATCCTGATAGCTTTGCTTCGGGCCCCAGGGCCGGCTCTCTGGCGGGTGCTCCCAGGGCCTCTGGGAGTTGGTTAGGTAGGGAGATGGCCAGAAATGCTTCCCTGTTGGGCACTACGGCCTTTTTTTTTTTTTAAATTATGATGTGTTTTTTCTGCATGTTCAGCACCTATCATGATTTGGGAGCTTAATCCCCTTTAAGTTTATTCAGTTGATAGATGCAGGTGTTGGTGGCTAACAATTTGCCTGTGCTA
Source organism: Urocampus carinirostris (assembly GCF_059441175.1). Taxonomy (NCBI): domain Eukaryota; kingdom Metazoa; phylum Chordata; class Actinopteri; order Syngnathiformes; family Syngnathidae; genus Urocampus; species Urocampus carinirostris. The sequence goes on along the minus strand of NC_142353.1, from coordinate 14,916,118 downwards.
ATTTCATTCTCATTCCTAGTTTAGTTTTCTTCTGAAGATAAGCACTGGCCACTGTGAAATTACATCTGGCGAAGGAAAATGTGATGGCAAATCAGGGGAAGACCACGTGTTTGTCAGACCCACCACCTCAGCTCTCCCATAATTATTTTACGCTCTTTGTTTTAGAATGCCAAGTTGATGAGAAAAGTCAGGTATCACACTGCTACATCTACTATTTACCTCTGTGGGTTTCCTGTCAGCTTGAATCAGCTAGGAGTCAAAGATGCATTGGAATGGCCAGAGTATTATGAAGTGATATGCTCTTAAAGAGAATTCAGTGAGCTCCATAAAAAATAAAAATAAATAAATAAAAATACTGCGGTGGCGAGCATGAAATCCCTCTCTGACGGTGGCTGCTTATTATCCATGTAATGATTGTACTTGAAGTTAATACATTTTTGTTTTACTTGTAGTCCCATTTGAGCAAATGTAAGAAAAAAAAAACATTGCTGTTAATGAAAACAAACACTTCCTTGTCATTGTGCACCCGTTTCCTTGTCCAAGATCAATTCAGAATTAGATAGCTATTAGAGAGAGAGCTAGCTACAGTATTTTCATTTGAACCAAAAAAGAAGAAAAGCAGACGAACTTGTGAGTTTATCATGCAGCACAAACACACGGTCGTTGTACGGTTGTTTTAATGCTTCATCAACATAACAGACAAAACTGAAAATGAAATCGCGATAACAGTCTCCAACGAGTACAACTAACTGATGTTTAAAGGAAGACAAGAGGCACACCAGTAAACAACAGATAAAGATGAGGATTATACAGCCTTATCATAAACCAGACAACATTAAGTGCGAGTAATTCTGAAAACACTCATTCAGAAGAAAGGAGAATGAAAGAAGTGGTGAAATGTAGCCAATAGGAAGGAAAAAGGTGAAGGGCTGCAGGGAACAGATCTTACTTACATGAGGTGGGAAGGAATGCAGGTTGGGATTAGCCTCCTCTGGGTAAAGACCTTCCCCTTTATTGAGGTAAGGCTTCAGGCCCGAGCCGGTCTCGTACATAGACATGGGCCGGCTGGCCCGAGCGGATTGCCGGCGTTTCAGGGCTGAAGGACTGGAGGGGTCGGGATAATCTGACGTGCTGGGGGGCTGATAGATATTGGCTGTGACGTGCCGCCTAAGAGAGGTGTTCTCGTTTTGCAGAGAACGCAGCTGGAAGAGACGGTCAGCAACACACCAAGAGGCGCTCTGAGCAAAGCAAGCCTTCATCCGCTTCAAAGTCACATGCCTTTCGTTTTAAAGCGGACGTCAATCCAAAGGGTTTCCTACAAATATTTATGGGCCCACACAAGCTAGAATCTGGCGTTTCCCTTCATATTATACAGTAGGCCCCTACATACTAGCTACTCTAGTTACCATATATTCGTGATACTAGATGTCTTTCACGCAAAAATCTTTCCCGACTTAAGAGAAAAATCAGAGTTTTCAAAACTCCCAGATGCCACCACTAGAGGGCTGAGTGCTCGAGACTGCTCACTGCCAGCATTGATTAAACAAAGTAACGCGATGTTAACAAAAATATGTAACCTTTGTTAAAACATGTTGCATTACTCAACAACTTATTAAAAACAGTCTATGAATTTCTACACAATCTAATCGATACGATGGATTAATTAACCTTTAGTCCGCCAGCATCACACTGCTAACTTAGTCGTCGAGGCAAAGCTGCCCAGTTTATGTAGCCCTAAAAAGTAAAAGGCAATACAGTTACAGTGGCACCATCTCAAATGGAAGGCAGTGCAATTTATACAGGAAAAACAACCTAACGAGAAATCAATAGGGCAAATTTAGGCACAGAATTTATACTAATCATCCAAATTTTGATATTTGTATATGTAAAATTATTTTTGTCATATACCATAATTGGAAAAAAACAAGAAAACGCCTTGGACAGTACTCAGCAATGGAGGAGGAAATTTCGAGTTGCTTCAACCCTATATACAAAATGGAGATGGAGTGTTTAGGCTAAGGGTTTGTTTGCAAGTTCTCAAGATTCCACAATACAATAAATATGAAGGCTATACGCTTCATCAGATTGGTGTACAGGTTTTCTTTTAGATATTATATGTAGCTATTAATAAGCAGTTTTAGTGGGTCGGCTTTAATTTCTAACTAGATACCTCTATATGCTTTCAGAGTAACGTGCTCCTTTCTGTGTCAGTAATCTGGGAGATAACGCAGTTACTGTTTAAATGAAGTAACGGTAACTAATAACCTGTTTTCAGTACCACACCTGTCACTGTTTAGGGTTAACTTGGATCATTTGGGAGGCCGGAACAGATTACTTATTTCTTATGGGGAGATTTAATGCGAGCTACAATAAATTCTAGTTCCGAGCTTGATCCTGCAACATATTAATCTCGTTTGTGGAGGGGCCACTCTATTTGAGTTTAAAAATCAAAATCCTCTTGTTTTATTCCATAGTTGGCAGCGGTCCCTTTGGGAAAGCTGTTGAGTAAAGTTGACATCAGCTAAAAACAATTATGGCTCATCCACAGGATGCGTGTGAAATAGGATGAATTGTGATGTCAGCTTTACAAGACAGCCTTCTTAAAATGGCCACTTCTAAGAGACGCATGAATAAGTTGGATGTTGCTTTTTCAATCAAGTTCTACAAACACAAATGTCATGCTTGGAGTCATACCGACCCATACAAAATAATAGAGTTAGGGAATCGTTTAGGTTGACTTCCGCTTTAAGCTTACATTGAAAAAGCCAAAGATGAGCAAGCGAAGGATTGAAAGCACAGCAAGATAGCACAGGTGAGAATGGAATTAGAAGTTCTGGCACAGAACAAGCGTTAACAGCATTTAGGATTGAGGGAAAAAAAGAGGTTTTGTTGTCACTGGTGTTCTGGATTAACACTGCGTAAAGGAAATAAATCGACCTTGAGCACTAAATGCTCAACAACTACCTCCCATTGACAATTTCTTCAACAATGTTCTGCGAGAGTCAACAATTGCATCTATGGTATTACTTATCTACTGTAAAAATCGAAATAATCTAAACTATATTGATGGAAATATTCAGATGCTAGTGTTCAAACAGTCAAGAGTAATCAGTCACCAGTCAAATAAAAAAAAATCTAATATCAAGATTGACAATGATAAAACACCTCTCCCAAAAAAATAAAAAAAATAAAAATAGCAATGTTGCAGAAAAGGGGAGATGACCCCAGAATGTTTTTCACAATAAAGTTCTATGCGTTTTTTTGTAATTTAGGAGATTAAATAAAAGGAAGGGGTTCAAGGGAGGACCCTTAGAACCGATAGGAACTTTTTTTATGTTGAGGATTTCTATATGGTCTTCTCCTGTTCTCCCTGCAAGCTTAGAATTCATTGATATCTTCTCTCCTTAATTTGAGTGTCTACTAAACTATAAACATATCAGAAACCAAATATTTCTAAATGTTTTTCATTAGTTTAGTTCAATGCATATAACTAAGAGTATATTCATTTTTCAACATAAGCTGTGGGCCATTGATAAATAGTCAGTGGGCCACAGTGAGCTGTAGTTTAGACACCCTAGCAAAGGGCTTGGGAACCTTTTGACCCAAAGACCCATAAAAGCAAAAATAGTTAGATTTTTTAAGAGAGCCACACCATATATTTTAGGACAAAATTCAACAAAAATGCCAAACCCGCTCTCCAGACAAAAGCTAATTTCTTAATTTTCTTTATTTCACTGTGTGACATTTGATAAAAATCTATGAAATACTAATGTCAGAGCCGGTATCAATATAAATATACCACCGCAGTAACTTACGAGTGTCATTTTTGTCCTGTATAATAGTTTCAAAACAAGGTGCGAGCAAAGTTCTTATGTAAAAATGTCACATAAAACTACAAACGAGGATACCAATGTATTTACCTTCAGTGGAGATGCGACTGGGCGAGACGGAATGTCTGTATAGCTCTGCCCATACCTACCACTCACCCAATCAAATTCCTCTGGGTGCTTTGCTAGAGCTTTGGGGTGTTTACAGTTTTTTCTGTGGCTTCTTGCCATTGAGTGTCTCAACAATAAACATAGATTGTTTAATCAGCTTCCATGTAGTGGATTATTAAATTATTCACAGCCAAAATGGGATCTGTTGGTGTTAAACAGGGGACAGTCTAGACTACAGCTGACAGTCAATGTGTATGTTGATCTCCTGATATATAGCACATGGCACGACTGCTCTGCTTGTGTCAATACAGTAAATAATTGTGCATGTTCCATTGTATCTCCAAGCCAGATGTACTAATGAAAAGAGCCATAGGTTTCTGACCCCTAACCTAGCAGCATTGACCTGATGGGCTCCATAAAGGTAATTGGAGGAATTTGGGGGATTTTTTGGCTTTAACTTTTTTTTCAATTAAGATTTCATTTTGCACCATTATCATCACCATAATTATTGTCATCCTCATCATAATCATATGATTAATTTCATCAATTTTAAGATTATCAATATTATTATTAGTGTTGTTTTAACCAATGGCCAGCATTATTAAGAATGGGAAATCATTCAAAAAATTATTGCAAATGATTCATTTCAGTTCACTTTTCCCTAATACAACAAAATGAATACAGTGTTTATATTTTCATCAACCATTTGCACAATCACATATCTTATCCACATATACTAAATATTCAAAAACAAAGAGAAAAAAATTATGTGATGAAGCAAGGCAAAAACATACAAATGATGTTAGTCATTACCAACTATACAATGGATTAAAACAAAAACATGCATCCAAAAACATTCTCGTTAGTAACTCAACAACTTTAATTGTGAGCAAACCAAACAGATTTCCTCTTCACACGACAACGAGTGAGCATGCTGCCCGACGACCAAGGGAGGGCTTTACAGCAGCCTTTGTGCTCCTAATTACCATATTTTCTAGGCTAAAAGCGCACCTTAAAAACTGAAATTGGCCAGAAATGATCACAGATTACAATGAATAAGACAGGAAATACATACAGCATTTATACGTATGCTTTTCTACACAAGTTTTTTTTTTTTTATCACAACACTCGCGTATTTGATCAATCGATAGTCATCGCTGCAATATGTATGCGACAGGATTTGAACCCAGGTTGTGACGGTGTGGGCACAGACACTCTACCACTTGAACAGCATTGGTATAGATGACATATTGAAAGGCATTAAAACAGCTCATTATCACACAATTTTGACTCAAGGTGCCAGAAAGACTGATCTGCATAGTGAAGTCTGATACGTTAAACAGTTTCTCCTCTTCTTCTTAATATACGCATCAATAACGTTGCGAAAGACGGAAACAGAAAGTTTTTCAGCAAAGTACTATGCAACCTCTTTAAGATATGTAATCATATTGAACTGCAATGTTATTGACGCACAGGTGAAGAAGTCAAGAAACTATTTAACCTATTAAAATGCACTAAGCAAATCAGTGTTTCTAACACAATGAGGAGAAATAGTGTGATAATGAGTTAAGCTTTCCTAATGGAAGCAATTCTTTTAAGCGAAAGCACTCAGTTTGATATTTAGTTATTTAAAAAAATGGTTGTTGTTTTGTCATTACGAGGTTTATTATTGTAAGTAGGGTTAAATAGATTGTCAACCACTAAAAAAAAAAAACATTTTACTGGAAAAATCCTGTTGACCGATCACTGGTGAGCTACTTTCAGAAAAGGTCAACTGGCACCTCAGCTGTCCTTCGTGAGCACCATGGTACGCCTTATGTATGGAAAATATATATGACAAAAGACTATCTTTTGGGGGTGGGTCTTATGAATCTGGTGCGCTTTATAGTGCTGTAAATACGGTACAAGGAACAGGCCAAGCCGCTGTGACCCCCCCAAAACTGATCCCATAATTAGTCCCACCCACCCAGTGATGTTAGTGATCTTATTGTTGGAGTCCGGCAGATACCTTTTTCTGCATAAGTCGCAGCTCATCGCTCAGGTTGCTGTTGGCTTTCAGGAGATGCTGTATTTTCGCCTCAGAGGCTGACAGAGCGTTTTTCACCTCCAGGTACTCCTGCATGGTGATGGGGCCATCGGAGAGGTCAGAATCCAGACTCTGTCATCACCATAAAAGACATTTGGGGTGGGTGCACACAGTTGGTTTTGCCATAAGAAAGTAAAATTGGGTGTCACCTTTGTCCGATCTTCTTTAGTTGAAGGGAGCTCTTGGTCTGTGTCCTCATCGGACGCTACGCTGTCATAGTCGGGCTGGTCATTATCTTGACTGTCGCTGCTCGGCATGGCAGATAAATTCTTTAGGATGAGATCCACATTGTCTGGAAATAAAAAGACTGATTCAAATTGAACTTCTGAACCAGTGGTAAGATCGGGCCCAAAAAATCCAGCCCGACTTGATCCAGGCATCCAGAAATTAAAGCCCGACACCGCGGTTTGCATTTTTGAATTTTCCAATACATACTATCAATTTAATGCTTAAAAAACTAGGACTTAATAAAACATTTTGCTTTAATTATGATTGTTTGGGTAAGTGTTTGGACTGTATTTGAGACAGTTATTTTCTTAATTTCACATTTTTTATGCTACACTAACAGAAAACAGCAAGCATGCGCATGATATCCCCCTTAACCTCCCATCCCTTCTTTCCTGCTTCTGAATGTGTTGTAAGTCCCAAAAAGCTCTGATAAAACTAAGATAAACGCATGGGCACAGATTTTCTTTTTATATATAAAGGCTCTTTGAACTCAATTGGTCATTGTCAACACATACTTAATAGAGAAAATATTCTACTTTCAATTGTTTTAGGACACCTCATATGACGCACCCCACTTTTAAATGTCACAATTCAATAGATTGTGACTATTATTAATTATCAGCACCATTTTTGAGTAGATTTAATTAAATGTAGATTCCATATTTAGATGTCTTGACTTTCTTGGAATGTTATACAGCAAGCAACAATGCAGGAGATCCAGGATTTTTCAGTCTTCATTTTTCGGCATGTGTCTTTTAACCAGGGGAAAACGAGAAATGCTTTTTAAAAATTGCTCTGTGGCTGGTGGTCCTGCCAAACTTTATGATTTTTAAACCTAATGGCAGACAATCTGTGTTGCTCAGTTCGGATCAGAATGCAATTCTTCTGCTCACCTTTGGGGCTGACTGCTGAAGTTCCTTGCTGACGCCGCTTTGCATCACTTAGAATATCAATTACAAGAGTTGCAAATTCATGTGCATTGAGTCGGGCAAGTTTCTGGCGTCCCTGAGAGAAAACACAATAAAATTACATGGTATTATTAATTGGTGTATTGCGGAAGTGGGAAAACGAGCATTTGAGATGCTAACTTGCCTGGTTTCTTGTAGAGGAATACTCAGGATTGACAGGAAGGAAAGGCACCACTGTAGTCTCCGTCACAAGGGCGCTGTGATTCTGGGTCGCTAACCAAACTTCAAGAAATTCACAGATCAAATCACATCAGTGTTTTACTCTGTATATCGGAAACACTTTTCAGAATGCAGATCAGTGCAAAAGCCTATTGCCTTTTTTCAAGTTTGGCCTGTAATTTCAATGCTTTGTATTCTCTTTGTGTATAATAAAACACGATTAATTCCCGTTGTTGTAAAAGTGCCCTTATTCCATGTTGATGCATCTGGCAAGCTCCAAATATAGATAGATAGATAGATAGATAGATAGATAGATAGATAGATAGATAGATAGATAGATAGATAGATAGATAGATAGATAGATAGATAGATAGATAGATAGATACTTTGTTCATCCCCGAAGCTATTATTCTGTCATCTGAAGGGTCCCTAAAAAGTAGTTTGATAACAATTTATTTGGAGCTGAAATTAAAATTATACACACAGCAAAGGTACTGGCATTCACTTTATGTTTAATAACACCTCATACTATGTCTAAAAACAAAGCTAGCTTAGCGCTAGTCTGAAGAAGGATAACATTCAAAGGCTAGCAGTAAATTAGATTCTACAGTGTCTTCAATTAACTAATACCCATGGAACAACAAAAAAATAAGTAGCACAACACTAATGAAAAATTATTCCCAATCAGTAAAAAAAAATATTTCATTAAAATTCAATCGCAACTTCCGGCCGGTATGCATTCACAGAACAACACAGTGCATTTTATTCATATGGTGTAGTATACAGAAGGGGTAGGCCAATTACAGCCTTTGGGCCACGTCAGGCTTTTCCATATAGCCCGCCAAACTAAAATGTTGAAAACATAATGATTATATGCATAAAGCGGTAAAAAATGTGTTGATTTGTTGCCACTCTTGTCCCTGGTGTCCCCAAGATTCAAATATCTGGCTACGTTTTTCTTTTACTCGCAGTTGTTATCATTTATTTATTTTATTCATCAAAATATTTATCAACTTCAATGAAAAAAAAACTTCTGAGCTAGCATTTTTCAATGCATTTTATAAAATTTAGTGCCGTGAAACGGGACATCATGTATTACTTGCTTTAATTCTGAGGATTTAAAAACCAATTCATTAAATTGTTTATTTATAGACCAAAAAAGAGATCTAACACTTAACTGTTAATATCTGCATGTCTGTTTATCTCTATATGCAAAACCGTCGCGGCTATTCTAAAGAGATTTATCTCCTTTTTTGGTCTTTATTTTGCCTGAATGCAATTTTTAATATATGCAAAAACTATTATTTGTGACGAAAAAAGAGATAGGCCTACATTATTATTTTTTCATCATGTATCTTAAAAGTATCGGATTTAAAACCGTGTCTGAAGATAAAAAAAATGAATTTTTTTTTTCCCCTCTTTTGCCCAATTTTTCAACCCAATGCAGCCTGCGATTCAAAAAGTTTGCCCACCCCTATCATACCATATTCGTGTTTTACTTTCTTACCAATTTCCTTTTAGGACGAATTTTCACATGTAAATATGAATTACAAGGTCCCTGTAAATTCAAGGGTATATACTGTAGTATTGTTACATTTTTGTTTTTATTTTACCTATTAGATCAGTTTAAGCATGAAAATAAGGACTATGATGTTACGTTATGATCATAGTTGTAATTAGCTCAAATTTAAGAGAAAACTATCTAAAAAAACATCTTCTATTTTAAATAATAGCTATATAAATCTAATATCAAAATAGTCGAGAAATAAATTTCCAAATTTTTATGATTTTTTTGCACATGATATGGCTTTTTAAAATTGCAGAACTTTTACAGAATCATTGTGAAAAAAGTCTCAGCGGCAATAATTACCAGCATCAGTCTCCCGCCTGTCGACCTCATCGTACACATCCATAGCCAGCTCCTCAAATAAATGATTACTTAACTGCAAAACAGTAAAAAAGTATTCAATAAGGATAAAGGTACAAAAAAATAATGTCCAGTGCACGTCACTTACCGACTGTAGTTTCCTTTTTGCAGCCTTGGCCAGTTCAGAAAGATCTAAACTGCTACAGTGACAAAGAATTTCTCATCAACATGTTGGTGTGACCTAAAGTAAAACATTTATCTGCAAGCTAATTGGGCATACTTACATATTCCTAATTCATCAAAGTACGCACAACAAAGGACCAAACAACATTAATAAAACAAGATCTAGTTTTGTAACGAGGGTACAAGTCTGACACATTTGAAGTTTCTCAGTTCTGGCATAAAATTTTCTAGCAAGTTGAAACAAGCGACTGCGAATAAATGACTGTCTCTCTCTACACTCTCAAGTTGAAATAACAAAAACTCGTTTTTCTACTTACCTGTCAGCCATTTGAGGAACAATGAAGTGCTGCCCATTTTTGTGATCTTAAGAGAAAAAAAAAAGAAAAATGTAGGAGATTGCACAGGATGCCAGTTCGTTATTATGAATATTTCTGAGCACTGTTGTTTTGACTGTTATGCACCGCTTGCTTCATTGTCACAATTGGCCCTTCATGTTACTATTCTTTGATATTCCACACCCTTCAGGGCAGATCTGATTATTAACCTAGGAGTTTTAATAAAAGGAAAAGCTCTGGGGAGGTCTTTTAAACAAGGTTTTAATGTATTATTTGAGTTTTGGGCTCTTTCCCCTGTTCTTGACTATGTTTTGTGTATTGTTACCCAATGCAACATTTATTTCAGCCTGGTCATCCTGGAAGGGGGATTACCACTTTCAAGAATACAAAACATGTACTTTAAATATCTGTTTGGGTCAGATTTATTTGATTTTGAGCAACATCTTAAATTACAATTGAGGGAATTCAATATCCTTTTTTTCAGCTTACATTACTAAAGCTGCTTCCACTTTTTGCGGCAAAGCAAAAATAAAAATTAATTGTCTTTCTAACCATTTACTCACTTTTAATCTAAACTTAACAACTCCCCAAAATAGAAGCACACCTGGTTTTCTCCCACACAGGTAAAACGCCAAGCGATCCGTCAGCTCATACTGAATCTCAACCAGTCGATTTGCCAGGTCGTGGTGGCCCGCCTCCCTAAGGTTAGATGTATTAAGACTTTAAAAACCCGAGCTTCATTACAATACCATGACTCACTTTGCATAGTCAATGGGAGTTTTTCCGTTGCTGTCAGAAGCTCCAGGATCTGCGCCGTAAACCGTCAACAGTTCAGCTTGTGAGACTTGAGCTGCTTTTGCCGCCACATGCAAAGGAGTGTTTCCTTTTTCCTTGAAAAGAAACCAAAACTTAAAACAAAGTTAATTCATATTTGGATGAAATGTAAATCATCACTGAAATTGGGGATGGGATGATGACTTCATTTCATTACAGAAGTTGTGACAAACCCTTTTGAAGCTGAAAATTATATCTTTGTGAAGGATTAGTGTGAAACGTTACCTGTTTGACATGCATGTCTCAAATAATAAGCTGAATATATCAAACTAATTCAAGTGCACCTTACTATACCTCATAAGGAGACACTGTCCCAATGATGAAGTAGAAGAGGGGACAGGTTTTGACCCAAAAGGGCAAACAATGTTCACAATTGATTGCTTTAGTGGAACTGCACTCCAGTCTCGCTCCAGTGATATTAGTACTCTTTTATGATGTAGAATATTTTACTGTAAAAAGGACATGTATTTTAACCGATCACATGGACCCTTTTAAACGACATCTAGGTAAACATTTGCCAGCTAGTACAACTTGTTAAGCAGTACCAAGGCAAAACTTAACTGGCAGGAATTGATTTGACAAGCATAACAACTGCTATTTTATTACGGTGTCGTTATTATGTAATTACTTTTATTATAATTAGGAATTGGGATAAAATAGGCTCATTCAACCACAAAAACATCTTCATCAAAAAAGGGCCCCATGTGATACAGTAATCCCTCATTATTTTGTGCATCGGTTATCGCTGATTTACTACGGGTTTTTGAAAGAATTGTCCCTATTGTCATTGGTATCAAAATATTGTACACCGTGTTTTGAGCAGACAGCACACAGCAATAAACTATCCCAAGAGGCAGGTTCTATTTGTGTATGCCGTCAGTCAAACAGCGTGGTGGGCGCACAAGTAAATGTGTCCGCCACCCAAAACAACTGAAAAAAATGGCAACAGCTAGTTACTTTGAAAATAAATTCATCAATATAATCAGACTATTAGGAAAGTCAGAAAAGCGCAAATAAATGGTAATCACCACCGGGTGCTCTGTGGATTATTATCGGCTTCGGGAATAAGTTGAGGCGGCTTCGGGAGAGAAGGAAATAGCGAGGCTACTGTTACAGCTAGGCAAACAACTCTCTTAAACCACCCCTGTGGAGCCTGTATCTCACAAACACCATATCCATAACCCATAAAACAAATAACCCGGAGCTACAGTTTGTAGTAAACTGCTACATTCAGGACGTTTCGATTTTAATTATGGCTTAACTCCAAGATACACAATGCTAGCATGCAGCTAGCCAGCCGCTTTCTAAATTGCTTTCTTACTCTGAAAGGAGAAGCACTCCAACTTTTTATGATTACAATAAAGACCGTTCATTCAACTACAATTCTCTGTTGTGTGTTTTTATTTGTAGATCTATAGTTGTTATTTTGTTACAGTCGTATACTCTCAGTCGGCAAGGACGTCATCTTGAAGTAAGGTTAACCCTGTGGGCTTTTATGAATGTGCGACCCTAGATTTTCATGTTTTGTGGGAGGTTCTGGTCCTCATTAACAGCCAAAACCGAGGGATTGCTGTTTATTAGACAGGCTTACTCTAAAACAGACTAGGGCACTCCGGTTCTCAAGGGCCGAATATCCTACACGATTTATGTGGTTTCTCTTCTCCAATACTGGTAAATCCAAGCTTCAGGATTGTTAACAAGCTCCTTCCAGTTTGGTAACAGGCTGATCATTGGTATCACTGGAGTTGAAGAAATCATACAAGACATGTGGCCCCCTTGAGGACCGGAGTGCAATGGTCTGTTCTAAAAATATGTATTCTGAGTTAATATTGAGACACTGATCATGTTGACGAATTCCTACGTAATTTAGAAAACAAATGGTACCAATGAAAAAAACACTTTTTTGTAAATCTTTTCCATTGTTTATACTTTTAAACTCCCGACACAGGGACCAACTAATCGATCAGACATAGAGCGCTAAGCCACGCCTACCATAGTTACGGTATCCATGTATCACACGAGGAGCAAATAGAGCAGCAGAAACAACAGCTAGTGACTCTGATAGCATAGCCCTATCATTTCCTCCTTATTATGCAAACTTACCTCAAAAAAACAGTAGAAAGGGTCTCAATTATTATATACAGTTACATTTATTGCAACAAGGTGTCCAAATGGTGGATGCAAAAATGTTAGATATCTATTAAATAGTAAAAGCCCCTTACCAACTATACATAAAATATACTCAGATTTTGTGAGAGAAAATGGTATATAGAGGATATACAAATGAGTGACTCACAGCATCAAATTCACGAAACGAGTGGTGCCCTCTTCACCCATTCCAAGTCCCGGCAAAAAGAACAAGCCTCGCAAACCTGATACACCGGATCACAAACTGCACATCCTATCTATTCCCTAAATTACAAGGTTTGCTGGCCCCGGGGGCGACCCCGGACACGCTAGTGTGACTATTTCTCTAGGCTGGCCTGGGAACGACTCTGGATCCTGTTTGATGAGCTGGAGGGGGTGGCTGGTGATAGGGACGTCTGGGCTTCCCTTATAAGGCTGCTGGCCCCGCGACCTGACCCCGGATAAGCGGAAGACAATGGATGGATGGATGGATGGATGGATGGATGGATGGATGGATGGATGGATAAGGTTTGCTTTAATTATGGAAAGCCACCTTCACATGTGTTTGTATTTTTTTCACATGCTAACGAGGTATGCTAATGAGGGCACAGTGGTGTACTCAAAGAAAGTGCAAGTAAAGCAGTTACAAACTTCTCTTACGGACAACGGACCAACCCAACAGCAGCGTAATAAAAATAAAACACTTACTGTAGAACAAATAACTGTTTCAGTTCCCATCAATCCTATGCACGTTGAGTTGTTTGTAACGGTGAGGCGGCTAGCATTCCATGCATTGTGTGTGATACAAAATTAGGCAAAGCTGTCTGCCTCGTGTTCTGATTGGCTGAAAAGAGTGCTGCAATAACTATGAGTTGCTGCCCGCAGCATGATAATTTGAAGCACCTGACTTAAGATAAAAGTATAAACGGATAGTGTATATTATTTGGTCACCAGATGTCGCTGAATTGGGTCATGTAACCGAAAACAAGTGTTTGGAAGCACAAGGAAGAAAGCAAACTTCGGAGACACAAAGTAACCAAAAAAGACAATTTTCCTATTTGCTCAACAAACTTTTCGCACGTTTTTTTTCCGGTACCGGTTGCTGCAAGATGGCAGACAATTATGTCAGCTAGGTTGAAGCTCATGCTATGTTAAAAAAATGCAAATTACTCAAACTACAAGTATTTTTAGAATTTAAGTGTATGTGGTAGTTTGCGTAATTTGGATTTTTATCTAAATCAAGTGTAGTTTTTACTACTAAGAGGCTCTAAATACTACACACTTTAAAGTAAGTGAAGCCCACATTCCTTTTGTATTCGTTTACTAACTGATTTTCTTTTTTTTTTTTTTTAAATGTTGATGTTTTTTATATCTAGATAAAAGTTAAAAAGATATTCGAGATTAGTGGAATGTTTTTTCTGAGCTTTTCTTGTGGAACACATGATTGCCTAAATAACTCTGGCAGCCCCCAGGTAAATGTTTGCCCTTTTATCATGACATTATATTATCTAATTTTTTCCTCTTTTCAGTCTTTATTACATGTTATTCCTGCAGCGCCATGTCGAATCTCGACGTAAACAATGTCCATTACGTTGTTATCAATGACAAAAAAAGACTATTCTGAATAGAGTTTGAGACCCTTGGTTTAAACATTCAAATTTCCTAGAAACTGACAATGACTTCTCGGCGATCGGCTATTTTCACAACTGGTCTGCAGGTTACCCAAGTGCTATCTATGGGCTGCAAGGGGTTCAGTAGATGACCCCTGCACTAATGCGATCTTAATTAAAAACGTATAATGGAGAATAGGAAAAAAATCTTACAGGGTGAAAAAAGTTTGCTTGAGCTCCCAAAGACAGCAACCTCAGACATGTCTCAAGATTTCCAGTGCGAACGCTTGAATGAAGTTGCTAGAACAAAGAAAAATAATTTAGATTTATAATTAACTCCTGCTATACTTTGAAGCAATGTTTCCCCTCACCTTACTAAGATCCTTGGCTGTCGAGCTGTCATCTTCCCGGCAAGGAAGACGGTGGACAAACGCCAACATTTGATATTTGGCTTTGATGAATTCTGACTTGTTGGGGCTGAGAAAATAGTGGACCGGTACAGAGAAGATCATGCAGGGGAGAATGCATGCAAGTAACTCACTGTAATTTGTCCTGAGGGTTAGCTTTGCGCTTCCCACTCATCACAGATGCAGGGTCCAGGAGGGAGTGCTCCCAAATTGAATTGGCACCATTGCTGTACAGCATCTGAACCATCTGGGAGAATATCATAGTATTAGTTGACAAATAAGAAAAGATGTACTCTTGAGTAGGGCTGTAACTAACGACCATTTTAATAGTCGACGAGTCACCAACTATTGAAATGATTAGTTGAATAATCGGATAATTGTTTTATTGTTTTCTTAGATTTTGCATTACGTTGATTTAATTATGTGGGAAATGATAATAAACACAAGAAAAATGGGTACAATTAAAATATATATCTTGTATTGATCATACAGAATTAAATAAACAATTAGGTGCAGTGCTCGGGTCAGTGAAGGCATAAATCCATGAATAAACCTCTGCCTATTTTTTAGGGAAAGGCAATTAAGTAATAAATTAAAATCAAGTAAACATTTTTACTTAAATCTTACTGAAGAGAGTCTGACTCCGTTACACTCCACTGTGCGACGTGCTCTTTAAAAGTTCGTGCGTCACTGAGCTATAAGCAAGATCTGGTTCACAAACTTATCTGTACGTATAGTATGTTTTATTGGCCTTATCCAGACTAAAATGCTCCCAAACTTTAGAAGTTTTGGCAAACGTACTTGATGTTGACGCCGCTAATTCTGTATGTTTATGTTACTTTTAGAGATAGAGACTCTATTGTGCATGAGCGACTCTCAGCACGGATTATATAATTTTAGGGAAGGGAAAACATGTCTAGTGGCAAATGTCGACCATTGTCTTCATTGTCGACTATTTTCATATTAGATTTTTGTTGACAACGTCGATTAATCTTTGCAGCCCTACTCTCGAGGTGGCTCAAATGATACAAAACAAGAGAAAAACAAGAGTTTAAAGTTAAAGATACTTGTAGCTGTGTAAGAGGCCATGGGGTGTGCGTCAAGTGACGGACTTGTGAGCTGTGTCTGCCCAGACTTCTGTGAACACTGCAGCACTCGTCGCAGATCAACACCCCTCTATTCACTGAAGCCCAGCGGGGTTCTGCGAGGGCAGGAACAGAACACTTATTGGCTGGTAAATGTTCACAGTGTAAGATTGCGATGAAAAGATCAAATATAGACAACTACAAGCTATTGTTTGTTTTCCATCCAAATGTGTTAAAATCAGATACAGAGTCACTAGCTGTTTGAACATAACCTAAAATTCTATGCCGATGCTCGAAAATGTAGCCCCAATAATTGTGTAATCGAATAATCATTGCAAGCATACAATAAAGTAAGTTATCTATAATGTCATATCACTGCTTAAGATTGACAGTTGATGTTAAACTGAAATGTAATCTGCGTCATCAAATACAGGAACGAGCAAAAAAAAAACACTAGCTGTACCCTTTCTTTAATTTCAATTCTGTGAATGATTATGAAGTTAAAACTTAAGTATACAATGAAAATTGATTTTGAATTTGCAAGGATCAATGGGAGAGAAGTGCTCAGATGAGAAAATTTAATTTCTTCCTAAAGCCCTCCTCCGAGCCCCTTACTTTTAGTTAAATATTCAAAGTTATGCAAAACAGATTAGCCTCAAAGGATGTGGAAATCAAAGAACATACTCTGGGTTGGCTGATAAGAGACAGTGATGCAATAGTCAAAACAATGAACAACAGTGGGTCAACATAAAGGACTGGCATCTCGTGAAATCTCCTGAGCACTTGTCCAATAGTGAAAACAGAACAAACTTATCAATGACGTTAAACCTGGGGTGCATCGTTTGAGGTGTCCCTGAAAAGTTAAATATTTTTTCTTGACATGTTAACAATGCCCAACTGAGTTCAACAAGCCCTTATGCTTTATTTTTCACTTCACCTATCTGCTTTTATCTTACTTTTAGCAGAGCTGTACGGGGCAGAACACATTAGGTTTGAGCAATGAGGGCTGTGAGAACACTGGCCTGTAACATTATGTTTGTCCTGGCAGTTTATTTTTGTTTTTTTTTTCCATTTGTAAGTGAAGCATGAAAATTGTGAAAGTAAGAAAAGGCCTGCATCAAGTAGGGTCCAAACGCCAACACAAACCCCAAGAAAGATGGAAAAACAATGAGTTTATTTAAACATCTAAGAACGCGTATTATTTATGAGCTGACTGAGGTTGCAATGATGACAACAAGCCAGGCAATAGCAGCAGAGAGTAACAGAGTTCCAAATTCCATAGTACTCCTTTAGATATTTTAAATCCATAGTGTTATTTTTCAATAAATCAAAATAAACCCCAATTGCCTGTAACTGGGATAGGAAAGCAGCTGTCAAGTAGAGGGAACAACTGCTTGGGTGACTATAGTTACATCTAGGGCACCTGGTTGCAGTTCTAAGACCCACTGGCACCCAAACTCCACTGGTAGGTTTATTTTACACTTTCCTCAAACAAGTGCAGCTAAATTTAATAGTAGATCTTGAAAATCTAAAAATATTCACAGCCAACAACTGCTCACAGTTGCAAGGGAGCTACACGCCAGGCCAGCTGCCATGGATCCTTTAACAGGTCAGAAACACAGGGTGAGTGTCAAAAAAGCCTATAGGATTATACCGTTCTTCTTTCTCTTAATTACTTATGTAGCCATCTGCGTTCTAATGTATACTTCTTTTTTTACGGGATAACAATCTCAAAAAAAGGACTTCCCTATTGAAAAGACTGGGTCAATTCAGGCAGCATCCTGTAGGCCTTCCTGTAAAACATCACGTCACAACTGCAGAAAGGGAATTTCACACACAACAATTACAGTATTATTTGGCTGCATTTCGAATACAGTAGACCTTTGACTGTAAATGATTCAGTTGTTTCCAAGAAGAAAAACATTGCTGAGAATTCTAAACAAGTCAGTTTTTCTTTTTGTAACTTGCTTTTTACTGTGCTTTTTCTTTTTAGGACACCATACAAAGGTAAAAATAACAGTGTTGGAGAGCATATACCAGAATCAAGTCGTTTTCAAAGTCTAGTCCTCATTGTTCGAAAACTGTGCCTTTTGTTAATCTATAGTCCATTTATTTTCCTGTTTGTTCCTGAATTGAGTCTCATGTATTCTTATTCCAAATGTTGTCTTCTCCAAAACAAATTATTCCTCTACAATTGGCACCCACTCCTCCACAGTGGCGAGCTCTATATAAACCACAGTATTGTTATTTCTTTTTTGCATGCTGTCAAAGAACTTTAACCTGGTACAGTGGAACCTCAGTTCTCGACCATAATCCGTTCCAGAACCCTGTTCGAAAACCGATTTGTTCGATCACCGAAATCATTTTCCCCATTAAAAATAATGTAAATCGTTTAAATCCGTTCCAACACCCTGAATGTTTACATTGAATGTTTAACGTAAATATAAAGCTAACCCAGGCTAATCGTACGTTTGCGTTATTGTAATCTTCAGTACGAAAGATTACGCTAACATGAACGTGTAAAAATAAAAAAATCAGGTCATTTAGCACCCGGGTCTCCACAACAAGTGGTGAGCGGTTCATTTGAAAGGGGGCTGCCTCCCAACACCCTGAATGTTGGGCTGCGTTCCAACACCCTGAATGTTTTGAATGTTTAACGTAAACATGAAGCTAACCCAGGCTAATCGTACGTTCGCGTTATCGTAATCTTCCGTACGAAAGATTACGCTAACATGAACGTGTAAAAATAAAAAAAAGGATAAAGAAAAGAATTATGCATAGGAATTCTTACCTTTGTGGTGGTCAGCAGAAGGCGCAGGTGGACGGTGGGGTATTCCCTAGCAAGACCAGACACTCGCACACCTTCATATTTTGCTATTATTTCTTTGTTAAATGCAATAGTTGTACGCACTACTTTTCTTTTTTCACCTGTAGCAACTTTGCTGCTTGCGCTGACTTTCTTCGGAGGCATAATTAGGGGCTAAAACACTTCATACACCTATATTAAAAGCGAAAGCAAAACGAAGCACGTCCGCACGCGATAACAGTTGGTCACGAAAAGAGCGATCAACACCCGTACGCCGCTCAGCATCGCACCCTAAAGTACGCACTCACGCATTACCAGCGTTCGAACTCCGATTTTTTGACGGAACAGCAAAGCAAGATTTTCTGGAAATTTTTGGTCGGACTCCGATTTGTTCGAACTGAGAGGCGTTCGAAAACCGAGGTTCCACTGTACTCATTGTTTTTTTCTGCAATATTCCCTATGTTAGATTCTCTAAATAATGCACCCTAATTGTTCAGGGTATCCCATATCATAACAATTTCTGAGCTGTACGGCATTTGGAACGCTGTTAGTCACTGCAGCCATCTCCTGGCTTAAAGGCAAGATCATGGCCTCAGTTAGCCCATTCATGATAGGCATACAAGTATATGCATTTATTAGATGCACTTGAATTATTCGTTTTCATCTTATTGGGGTTTGGGGTGGCATTTGGACTCTACTAGATGCAGGCCTTTTCTCTATTTTCATTCTACACCGAATCTTAAAAAAAACTGCAGAGAAGAGCAAGACATCACTCTCCAATACTCTCTTCAAATGCCATTCCTTGAAACATATGTGCTCTGCCTCAAACAGCTCTGATAATAGTAAGATATAAGCAGATAGGCACAGTGGAAAATAAATATAAGAGTTCTTTTAAATTAGTTGAGCATTGTAAACACACACTTAATGAAGAATCTATTAAACTTTCAACTTTTAACGACACCTCAAACAACGCACCCCACTTTTAAAGCATGTCGTAATCTCTCCCAGTAATTTTGTATTCTTTGACGAAGCAAAATATATGCATGTGTTCGACGTCTGCATCTCCACATGCTTTCCAGCATGATTTCTGAACCCCCCAAAAAACAAATACAAATAATAATAAATCGCCTTAATTTTAATGGTAGAATTACACGCCTGCAATAGTCAACAAATACATTCAGAAATTGAACAAGACAAGAACTGACCGAAAGCTGTGGCTTAAAGTCTAATAGCATCCTCCCCATGGAGCTCGGATAGATGTTACAAATCTAAACTTGTCACACTTGGCAATTTACAGTGAAGTAGACAGTATTGTGGGTGGGCAACACACTAATAATCCGATTAGATCGGAAATCGGGCTAAAGTAATAGCGGACCCATTGTGAGAAAAACACAAATCACTTAATGTGTGTCAAACTAGTGCAGATCATTTGACTATGGTACATTTTTTTCTTACCTGGGACGCAACAGTCTGCACACACCTCAGAGTTCCTCGTGCGTTTGGACATCCTAAACGCTGGTCACGTTTGCAGAAAATAGCCCAGTACTTTGGCAGTAAACACGTTGATCATTGATGATTCCCTGGAGATGTCAGTCAGTCGCGTTAGCTAAAAGCTAGCCAATTAAAAGCACTCCAAAACACTGTCATTTTGAAATGCATTATAACGCTCTTTTCCTACACGCGTTGGACGAAGATTCGTTCAGATTTAGCTGATGAGGACCCGGCTAGTAGAAAACGATACGCCCGTTTCATGAGACGCGTTGCGGTCTGTGGTGGGCAGACAGCCGCAACACTACTGCGAGTTTTAGTGTCTCGTACTGACTAGCATTTACCCATCACTGTGTCTTGCAGGAAATCTTTCTCCACTATCAATCGAAAATCCGACGCATGGGTTTGTTTTTGTATTTCTTGACACTTGTAAATAGTTTTTAAATCGTATTAAGAAGTAGTTATCAAGTAATATTCGTTATATTGTGTAGCCTAGAGCCTGGCAAGCCTATGTGAGAGAGAAAAAAGTATGATCATTGCTACTTTGCGGGTGTAAATGGAAATTTTAGTGGTAATGGTAAATAGAAGAACTTGCATTTATTCGCTGTAGATTCTACAGTGTAGAACTACTACATTTGCATTGCATATCCCCTGCTTTAATGAAGTTTGACTTAAGAGACATTTGTTTGTCAGTGCTTAAATTATTTTCATAAAAACAAAAGTCCAGCGCCTATTTGTATTTTTTATACTTTTAACTATTATATACGCGTTTTAATTGTTACCTATCGTAATCCATAACATGTGTCGAGTGGTATTAGTTATTTGGTGTAGGGTAGAGCACGATATCAATGTGCGAGGGAAAATAGATCGCTCTTTTGCGGTAAAATTGAAATTTTGTTGCGATGGTAATTTTAATAATTTGCATTGGTGGCTGCAGTACGTACCGTAATACTGTTAAATGGACTACATCACGCCCATCTCCTGGTTGAAAGAAGTCAGATTTAAGAGACATTCGTGTATCAGTGTTTACATTATGTTCATAAGAAAGATAACTTGAAGAAATGACGTCATTTGGTGACAGGTAACAGACGACTTGGTTCCTCTTGATCAATTGAACTACACGGATACCTTTTGTTCGTTCAATTAAATCATATTTTACTCATTTTCCCTGTGCCTTTATTATATATATTTTTTATTTTTACTTCATAAATTGAAAAGTGGAGTACACATAAACAAACGTGGTATGATTCATCCCAATAACATTTATATGAGTGTTAATACGTGACGTTACTTTCATACGTAGACTTAAAAAGTATTTTGACACCACGACGTTGTGACTTTGAATGGAGGTGCTCATTCTGGAGCTCACTATTTGCTTGTGGGGAAAATAGATTTATTGTCCTTTAATTTCCACCGTGTTTCCAATCTTAGGTCAGGAAAGAAAATAAAAACAAAAAACAAATCTTCAAACATTTTTATGCGTGAGTAGCATTTTGCTGTCATGCTAGTTTTGCGACTGGGTGGACTCCCCTCCTGCTAGTGAATGGACTCTTCCAGCTACTTCCTTGTTCGAACTTTTGTTTTGGGGAAGGCTGTGAGGCGTCAGTGGACTGAGACTGCCTCTGCATTGATTGATTTTTTGGGGAAATGTCCTCGCCATGGCCGATAATAAACGTCAAAGTTGGGGGGGTACAAGGCATAGCTATCACGGTGGTCGCGTTTAGAGAAAGCTTGCTAACATTTCGTTAAGGCTTCACATAAAGAGAAGATGTCCTCAGCTAATGTTAGCGAAGACCTACGAATGGAGTTCCCGCTGCATTTATCAGTTTGGGAGAACAACTACAGAAGGCTAGAACAGCAAATTACATTGACGCAGGTTAGTAAAGCAGTTGTATTGCCTGAATAATAAGGCACGAGTGTCGTTAGCTTAACGATGCTATCTATACATATGCTGCAAGGGAAGTAGTAGGCCGCCTCGTTCAACATATCTGCTCACTACTTCACGTTTTTTGGTTGGTTAATGTTTACTAGTCCCCAGTATTTTAACTGGTATCGCCGTGTTTATGTTTATCATCAAAGTTGTGCCAAAATAATAGGCTTACTTGCCCATTCAATTGTTAACCAGTGCTTCTGTTTTGATTGACACCTCATCCACTTATTACATTTCACGCTTAAAGGTACAGTGTGTATTATGGAGCCCCTCCTGGTGGTAAACAATACTTCCATTTGAAAAACAAAACACAAACAGCAATTTAAATACAGCAAAACTATAGGAACTATCACTAAAGCATGAATTTTTGAAAATACATTGCTGTGAAGAAATTCGATAGATAGATAGATAGATATCTTATTTATCCCCGGAGGGAAATTCACACTTCCAGCAGTATCCTTGTGTTGAAAATACAATAATAATAAAAGAAAAGAAATAGAATACATAAATACCCAATATAACGTGTTGATATAGAGTATTTAAGTAATGCTACATAAAATACACACTGTAATAATAATAATAATAATAATAATAATTTCCTTGTATTGTCATTCTGTGTAACAATGTACACAGAACGAAATGTCGATTGCACCTGACCCGTTGTAGCGAGCCGATGCAGCCGCAGCCAACAGAGGGCGCCGCCGACCACTTTTTAAGTCTTAGGAATGACTCGGCCGGGGCGCGAACCACCGACCTCCCAGTCTCAAAGCGGGCGCCTTACCATCTAGGCTACTGAGCTGGTGGTAAATGGTCTGCATTTCTATAGCGCTTTTCAAGTCAATGAAGACCTCCCAAAGCGCTTTACAATGTGCTTCACACTTAACCATTCACACACACTCACACACCAATAGCGGCCATGCAGCCATGCAAGGCGCCACCCTTGCTTATTGGGGGCATTAGGGATTCAGTGTCTTGCCCAATAAAATATAAAAATAGGGTAACATACACATGTGGGGGGTGGGGTTTAATGTGGGCTTGTACTCCCCCGGGTGGAGTTAAAGAGCCTCATGGGATGAGGAAGAAATTATCTTCTCATTAGACCTCATTAGCATGTTTTTGCAGGGTTCGTACAGGTGCTTGAACTCCTTGAATTTTAATGTGTTTTCAAGCATTAAAAAGTGCTTACATTTGTGTGACCTGGTTGTAAATGCTTAGAATTACAGCTATGTTTCAAAACAAGTCTGCTTAAAAATGACGCCAACACCGCTCTCCAGTGGCTTCACGTTTCCACTGCATTTATTCCCTCGTGATTAATGGTTGCTGGCATTAATTTATAGGGCATTGTCCTATGATGCGCCATCGCCCTTACGGGCTGCACCCTGCAGGACAGGTATCCTACACCTAAACAGGGTGCTATGGAATCTTTATTGTTGCAAGAATTATGTATCGATTATGGACATTTATTATGGGCCATACAAAAATTAAATGATCCTGCTGCAACTGAAAATGTAATCTACATATTACTTCCAACAACACCAATATTCGGAGAGATTTTCTCAAAAATATTAACACACGTCTTGTCTTGTTCAGATCCACTAATATAGTGGCGATTTACACAAAATCTGATAATCTAAATATGATAAATAAACCCGCAAGATTTAAAATTGCATCGTAACCTGCAGATATATTTGTGGAAATGGAAATAATATGATTCACACTGGATTTCTTTTTTTTATGGTACCGGAGAAATTGAGAATTTGCTTGAATTAAAAGGTGATTGAATTTGTCCCAATAAAGGTTTAAGAAACAATTATTTGACATAAAATGAGCCTCACCTAGAAGGAGCTGACATATTGCCGCCAAGCCTATTCTCAGAAATCAGTTTTTTTCCTTCTACTTTTCTTGTTTTGCACATCATTTTAATGATGTCTTCTTTTTTTTTACAAATAAAAATTAAAAACATTAAAATGTAGTAAAGTTAGTTGTAAGATAACCTTTTTCCTTATTTAAAGTATTGTTTTTGCAATTTTTCAGTTTTCATAGTTTTCTCTTTTCCCCTTTTTCTTCTTGATTGTTTTTCATTTTTCCTTTTTCATTTAGCTTTTTTCTCCTATTTTTCTCTTTTTTTTCTCCTTTTCCTTATTTCTTTTCTTGCTGTTTTCATTTACCTTTTTCTTTCTTTGCGAAAGGCTAGGAAAAAAGTGAGGTAAAATGATGTTATATTTTAGTCACTTAGTCTCTGTTGTTTGTTTTCAGTTGCACGACACAATACAGCAAAATCTAGTGGTCAAATATTACACACTGGACCTTTCATCTGGTTGCTAGACATGTTGAATATCAGTTTTTCCCACTTAAGCCATTACTCGTATAATTCCTATTAAACCAATGATTATGTACAATTTAAAGCCATAATTGGTCAACACTTTAAGGTTTTGACTATTAAAAATGAGGAACGGGTTAAATACATTACGTCAGTAATATGCCAGTAATATGGGGCAAATAATATAAAATAATTTACATAAATATACATAAATAAACTTTATAACAATAAATAAAACTTTCAACCAGTGTACCGCAGGAAATTGCCCTATTTTAACGATGCCATTGTTCAGTATCTTTGCTTTCTTTCACTGATCAGACAAGTAACTGTAAAATTCATCCCTATCAGTGTATGGCAGCAGATTACTATTTATTTTTTTTCTTTTAATATACAGGTACTTATTATCTGCTCACGTGGAAGGAGATGGATTTATATTTCATAACTTATTTTTTTTTGATGAAGTGGTTTGACTGCTCTGCAAAAATAAATCTTGCGCACAATTTTGCTGATAGTATTTTTTTTACTCATATTCAGAAGTTAGAACAATAAGATAAAATAAGAAAAATAAGACAAAAATGTAGTTAAACCGGAAAAACATGTCATGACTAGTGAAATTTATATTACAGCAAAATTATTAACCGGATTGAATAACCTGTTTTACCTCTGAGCCACGGTGACCACAAATAATAATAAAAAAATGTTATACTGGCAATGCAGGCAACATCCATCCAATATCTGCACCGTTTTTCCTCAGAGGGGTCGCGGGGATGCTGGAGCCCATCTCAGCTGTCCTCGGGCAGTGAACTGGTCTCCAGCCAGTCGCAGGGTACACAGGGACAGACAACCCACTTGACTGTTTTTTTTTAAACTTGCCTTGGCACAGAATTGTTGAAAAAAAGTGGTCTATAAAATCGACTAAAAGTGTAAAATAAGTACAAGTTAAAGAGTGCTTGATCATACTATTCAAATGTATACCACATCCCTCTTATAAGAGCATGCCACACTTATGCAGACAGTGCTTTGTTTTCCCTGTTACAAACATTATTACAATACATATAATAGTTTTGATTACCAAGAATGTGAGACAAAGCTAGAAAACGTTATTCTGAAGGATTTTGTGGCATTAACTTCACTCATCCAAACTGACCTATAACAGGGACTCTTAGCACTCGTCTTGGGATCAAGCGGTCGCAGGTTCGATTCCTGGCTCCTTCGAGTTATATGTCAAAGAGTCCTTGGGCAAGACACTGAATCCATAATGCCCCCGATGAGCAGGTAGTTACCTTGCATGGCTGACGCTGCTATCGGTTAGTTAGTGTATGTAAAAAGGGAAAGTGTGAAGCACATTGTAAAGCGCTTTGGGAGGTCTTCATTGACTTGAAAAGCGCTATATAAATGCAGAACACTCATTCATTCATTCATCCTCATTTATTAAGATCATGAACTAATCTTATGTCACGATGTGATTTTTGAAGTAAATTAAAATCGTACTTTTCTTTGATATGGGTTATTCCCTAGAATGACATTGAGAGTGTGGACCCAAGAGGCCGCACTCCTTTGCACCTGGCCGTGTCACTCGGACATTTAGAGTCGGTGAGAGTCCTCTTGAAACACGGAGCTCAAGTTACTAAAGAAAATGCCAACAATTGGACAGGTTAGCATTGGAACTGCTGCATGATATCAAAATTGTGAATGTTGTGGCTGTTCATGCAGGTTATCTAAATGATTGTCTTTGCTCTGTGTATCTAGTGCTTCAGGAAGCTGTTAGCACTGGAGACCCAGAGATGGTTCAGTTAGTTCTTCAACGACGAGACTTCCTCAAAGCATCAACTGCTTTGGAAGGCGTACCTCAGCTTTTGTCAAAGATCCGAGAGGTTTAAGTTATAATGTCCCCATTTTTATTCTAAGTAGCCTTTCATTTGAATAAATGAAACAACTTGCTTTACCTTTCTTCCCTCCACAGTCACCAGACTTTTATATGGAAATGAAGTGGGAATTCACTAGCTGGAGTAAGTCTATGTGGAAACTAGAGCGTGACTATACAAATGTTGACAGGGTCCATATGGGTGCTTGACATCCTTGAAAATGTTTGAATTTTTAGGTTGCGTTTTCAAGGATTGAAAGTGCTTGGATTTTTTGTGAAGTGCTTGTATTAGCACAAGGATTAGGTATCAATTATGGAGATTTATTATGGGCCATGCAAAAAATTAAGGTACTGTCAAATTGTAATGGAAGTATGTTCTGCAACTGAAAATGTAAGCTACATATTACCTTCATTTTACCCAACACTTTTAAAGGAAGAGATTTGTCTCAAAGTACATGATTCACCCTGATATTCTTTTCATGATACCGGAGATACTGGAAAAAATTGGCTTTAAAAGTCCTTAACAATTGCTTGAATTTGGTCACGGAAAAGGTGTACAAACCCTTTGTTGGAGTACTGCATTAGAAAAAGTATTCAAACAATCAACACTGTGCTATTTCCAGTCATACTGGACTATCAGCATTATTAAACCCTAACTTAATTTCTTTATAATGCTTTTACTTTCATTAAAAAAAAAACGTCCTTGCATGTTTTTGCCCCGCAGTCCCTCTTGTTTCCCGGGTTTGCCCAAGTGATGTGTGTCGCATTTGGAAAAGTGGAGCAAACATTCGCGTCGACGCCACTCTGCTAGGTTTTGAGAACATGACTTGGGTCAGAGGACGAAGAAGCTACCTTTTCAGAGGAGACGGTGTGTGTGAGACAAAGCAAACACAAATGACTTCATTCTGATAAAATGTGGCGTGACAAGCTCTTTGACAGATTTATGTGCAGAGTTGATGGAGGTGAACCATGATGATCAAGTGGTGGACACAGAGAACTTCATGATATCACAAGAGAGGGAAGATGTCACACTCGAGTCAATGCAGCCGGCAGAACAAGAAGTGGCCAAAAGGTTGACCACACCAGTTGTCAACACCTACTTGGACACCAAGGATATTGCTTTTGAGAGGCAAGTGGTTACTTCTGGTTAAGTTTTTGGCTTCCCGTCAGCTTGCATTCAGTGCTTCTCCCTTACTCAACTGTGCTTCGAGTACCTTGTCATCTGAACACAAGGCGCACCTAAAAAAAAACAAATTTTACAGAAAATTTAAAGGGCGCCTTATAACCCGGTGCGCCTTTTATACTGCAAAATACAGTGGATACATTTGAAAATGCATATAGTATTTACAGGAGTGCGTTACTACGCAATGGCTTACTGTTTGAGCCATGATTGATCAATCGATGATCCTCACTGGCCCAAATCGCAATACATTACATGCAACGGGATTCAAACCCGGTCCATGGCGGTCAGGGCGCAGACACTTTACAACTAGACCAACAAAGCTACAGATGACATATGAAAATGCATATGAACTTATCTCACTGTCACACCATTTGTAGTCACGGTGCTAGAAACAGTCTCTCCACTTCTTCACCTGTGTGTCAATAACGTTGCAAAAGACAGAAACAGAAAGCAAAGTTTTTCAACAAACTACTGTTCAATCTCTTTTTACGTACGTATACATATTAAACCACATTCAACAGCAATGGTGGTCTAATGGTAAAGTGACCTGGGTTCGATTACTGTTGTAAACAATCTTGTTCGATTGTAATCCGTGACACTTATCGACTAATCAATCATTGCACTATTTGCGCCACAGTGTTTCCCAGAGTTTCCCACTTTAGGCTGAAACAGCAAAGAACCTATGAAAAACAAGCAAAAAAATATAAATTAAAATGTGGAAAATAAGATTATCACCCGTCTCTTCTGAATGTTAGCATTAAAACAAGTTTGAATTAGGATTATTTTCCCGTTTGGATTCATGTCTTCCCCTGAGTCATTCCTGTGCTAAATGACACGCCACAAGAGTGACATGTTGTCAAGCTCGACCGCTTCAAAACGTTACGTCATCAAAAGAGTGATTTACACTTTGTAATATTTTTCTTATTTGTTGTCTTTCGATAGGAACAAGTCCGGAATTTGGGGCTGGAGGACAGACAGGAGTGAAGAAGTCAACGGATTTGAAACAAAGGTTTAACACAAAAAGTGTCTTTCAATAAAACTAAAGATGTCCTTTTGAAACAAATCATTTAATTTGGTTATCATCATATGTCCCTGCTAATTTCATAGGTCTTCAGCGTAAACAATGTGAATGTCGTCATAAGGACTAGGACGGAACATCTCACAAATGAAGAGAAAGCCAGGATAAAAAGTATGTGCAAGAAATGTCTGTTTCTGCTTTGAAATGATTTTTTTAATCACTCGCATTCAGTTTAGAATTGTATAAAATTACACAGCAATGGTAGAATCTGGTGCATATTAAAAAGGAAAAACTGTCCCAAAAATAAAATATTCACAAATATATTTTCAGTTGGATTCAAAAGTAATTACTCAGAGTGTGTGTTTTAAAGCTATTTATTCACAATATTCGTGCTTTTGATAAAGGTAAAATTATACTGATGAGGAAAATAACAGATTTTGCAAATGCGTGAGTATTTTTAGGATTTTACTGTATGCCCACTTTTAAGAAATGAATGCATAAATTTTAGCACTTAATTGTATACAGTAGTTTGTGATTACCTTTTTAGCAGACAATAGTAAATGTGTGGTTTCTCTCAATAGGTGAAAGAAACATTCTGGAGTCCCTGCTTGGAACAGTTGAACAACATATAAGTGCACAAGGGGTAATGCACGCATTCTGCGATCAAACACATACATTGCACAACCACAAAAGCTTTCTTCAGATTCAGATTCAGATCTACTTTATTGTCATTCTAGTACACGTGTATACAGAACGAAATGTCGATGCATCTGACCCCCACAGTTTCCTTGAATGTACAGATATAAATAAAGTTGTATTGTATTATGGCTACGTATAGTATTTTACCATAGTGCCGATAGTGCAAGAAGAGTAGCTAACCAGATGTGCAAAATGGGCAGTCAGGTTAACAAGTCAGGTACACAGTAACATTAACACTGTAACATTAACGCTGTAATTACAATAGTGCAGAGAGCAATGTGCAAGGAGTGGCAAGCTATATAAAAAAAAAACTGCCAGTAGTGCAAAAAGTCAGATTAGCAGCCGTTTAGAATTAAGTTAACTATATGTTAGATTGACCATTTAACAGTCTAATGGCCAGGGGGACTAGACTATTGCGGAGCCTGGTGGTCCTGCACCGCACACTGCAGTACCTCTTCCCAGAGGCTAGCAGAGTGAACAGTCCATGATGGGGGTGAGAGGGGTCCCCGGTAATGTTCTTAGCATGGGATAGACAGCGCTTCTGGCCAATGTCCTGAATGGAGGGAAGTGTAGTCCCGATTATTTTCTCTGCTGTCCTCGTTACCCTCCTCACACTACCCCAGTCGGTAGCGCTGCAGCCTCCACACCACACAGAGATACAGCTGGTCAGGATACTCTCTATGGTGCCCCTGTAGAATGTGATGAGGGAGGGTGGGGGCAGGTGGGCTCTCCTCATCCTCCGCAGGAAGTACAGGCGCTGCTGTGCCCTCTTAACCAGTGATGCAGTGTTCACGGACCAGGTGAGTTTGTTTGTAATGTGCACCCCTAGGAACTTGATACTGCTGACAACCTCCACAGCCTTGTTGTTGACGTCTTCTGCGCATTTACTGATGTAGGCTGACACAGAAATGGCGTACTCATCTATATTTATTTTGTTGTTGTAAGTGGCAGCCGATTTAAACATGTCCCAATCAGTGCAATCAAAGCAGTCCTGTAGTGCCGCCATTGCCCCCTCAGACCACACCCTCACCTGCTTCACTGTAGGTTTTTCTAATAATTTATTGAGAGAAAAAAGGACTGACACTAAGAATGGATACTTGTAACAAGCACTAAAAGTGGAGAGGAAAGTGTTTCTCCATTTGCTGGTTATCAAGCTACCTCCAGCTTGAACAAGCATGACATAATTTGTCACCAATCGTCTGAACTGACATTTTGATGCTGTTATGTGACTGAACAGGCATAAAGTGGGAGGCAATTTAACAAGCTTTCTTCCATTATCCTGGCACCATATTCGTCCAAGTTTCACAAGAATTGGTTAAAATTATTTATGGCTTCAACAGTTAGTCTATGGTTGTAATCTGGAGTGGTGTTTGATTTAGCACAGGACTGGAAAACACTTTTGCCTTAAAGCCGTAGTCCCAGCTGCCTGTTTTCAACGTCTCACTCCTCCGTCTCATCAGCAAGCTTTTGTAAAGGTCGGATAAAAATCCTGATCATCAACTCGGCTGCCTTTTAAGAAGGACACTTTTAAAACAGGCAGAAATTGGAAAATCAGGTTTCCCTACCCCTGATTCAGGGGATTGCCCTGATATTGAGCTCTATTTTGTGAAACCTATTTGACATAAGGCAAAAATATATTTATCATATTTTCCGCACTATAAGGCACATCGGATTTTAAGACGCATCCTCAAAAATGGCCTTTTGTGACATATTTGTCATTCATGAGGTGCACTGGACTACAGTAATCCCTCGGTTATCGCGGTAAATGGGGACCAAAACCACCCGCGAAAAGTGAAAATCCGCGAAGTAGCAAAGCCCCTTCAAAAATGCTTAAAATTTTTTATATATATACATATATATATTTTATTTTTATTTTTTTTAATTTATTTTTTTTAATTATTTTATTTTATTATTGTTGTTTTTTTAGACCTGTTAAGCTCTGAATCCGCGAACGTGAAACCACAAAGTAGCGACGCCCCTTCAAAAATGCTTTAAAAAAAAAATATATATTTTTTTTTAATATATATTTTTTTAATTATTATTATTATTATTATGTTTTAGACCTGCGAAGCTCTGAACCCGCGAACGTGGAACCACGAAGTAGCGAGGTTCCAATGTATTAGGCACATTGAATTCAAACTACAGTAGAGCTAAGATTGCATAACTACATTGAAATTAAAATGGTTTATTTTATAGAACATTAACATTATGACATCTGGTTTCACCAATAACATTTATTCATTCATAAATGCTAACTGTGCTGTCCTCACTCCAAAGTATCCCCCTTTTTTGCCAGCTCGACAGTTAGTGAACAATACGCAACATCAAAAAAAGGATTCTCAACAAGCATTCGAAAGTTGGCATTTGTGTAGCCATTGAAGTTTGTTGAGTTTTGTTTCCTTTCGGCAACAAACAACATTTTAACAAAAAGAGGGCACTCCAAGACCAACCAATGTGTTTCTCAAAGGCAGAACAGTGAGCTCACACTGGCACGAATGATTGTGAACCAGTTAAGTCATGTTTATTTGTATAGCTCTTAATCACAAGGAGTCTAAGCAAATCAGATATGGTCTCAATAAAAGATAGAAGCAACGCCTCTATGCCGAAGAAGTATAGGTGATTTTTTTTCCTGATGTACAGGACTGACTGACAATATCTCTATATTGTTTTGTTCCTGGATCATGCTCGTATCTTGAGCGAATTTTATCGATACATATTAACTGACCAATAACCAGCATCCCAAAAACATCCAAGTTAACCCTAAGTAGCAATGAAACACATGTTCCTGATCACTCAAAACACATCGAAATAGTAATTGAACATAAAAATACAGTAATAACAGCAGTTAGTCGCGGACCTCCGTCACGGGGTTGTGACGTCTCAAATTTGGTTAATATTCGTTAATTAACCCTGTTTTATGTCCGTAGTGCAGCAGTTAGCTTATTCGAAACATTATGGATATCCATTTTATATCACAGTTCATAGAGACACATTAAAAAAATACAAACTGTTGACTGAAAAGAGCCCTGAAATAATACTTGTATTCCATTTTGGTTATTATAAGACCCCTTTCATAAATTGTAACAAGCATGTTTGTATAATTGTCAACCACAAGAAGGCACTCGTAGACCACTTCATATACTGTAGTTCTCAAAGGAAGAACAGTTATTGTATGCAGTATCATTTATATGTTTCCATGCATTTCCAATTTTTCCATCTCATTTTCCAGTATAAAAGAAGCACCAGGTCATAAAGCACTCTCATACTTCTGGCCAATTTGGGTTTTTAGGTGCACACTACTGTATGGAAAAAATGGTAAATACATAATGGCAATGGATGAATTTGAAAACAGTTGGTGTTCGGTCCCAAAGGATTGTGCAATTGTTCCTTGCTTTTCCTGCTAATGATGTTTTGGTTTGATGTTTACTGTTACAGGATCTCACACTTGAATACGCAACTGCCACAAATCCCACAGCCATCACTCCAGAAGAATATTTCAATCCCAATTTCAATTTGGGCAACAGAGACATCGGCCGCCCGATCGAACTGAGCGTGCGAACACAGAAGTTAGTCGACAATCCCCAAGATATACAGAAACCTTATTTTTAACTGCTCTTGCCATTTAACCAGCTTTTCCTTCTCGCAGGTTTAAAGGTACATTATGGATGAGTGAAGATCATCCTCTCTCCCTGGTGGAGCAGGTGACTCCCATCATTGACCTCATGGCTCGGACCAGCTCGCATTTTGCACGCCTACGAGACTTTGTCACATTGAAGTTCCCTCCCGGGTTTCCGATCAAAATTGGTGATTGGCATCACTTTGAGAGACAGGAAACATTTTTTTTTAAATGCATCAAGAGTGAAAGTGATACATTGTGTTTTGCAGAAATTCCTCTATTCCATGTCCTGAATGCCAGGATTACTTTTGGTAACGTTAATAAATGCAGCACTGAAGAGGAAGACATCAAAACACCAGCAGCCACAACACCCTCAGCAGAATACGAGGAGGAAGCTAAAGGTGAAAATATTTTCGATGATTAAATGCATTGAAACTATTTGCTCAACTGCTGCTTTGGTGCGTGTTCAGTACCTCCAGTGTTTAAAGTGTGTCCATCCGTGTTTGTGATACCCGACAACTACCTACGCCGAGGAGGGAGCCGCATCACCCCCGCACCTTCTAACGATGATGAGTTTTTGCAGTATGCAATTCATCAAAGTCTACTTGATTCCCGCATTGACTCAGACCAAGTGAGGCCTCGCAATTCATACAGCGCTGTGAAAAAGTGTTTGCACCCTTCCTGTGGTTTTGCATATTTATCACTCACAAATGTTTCGGATCATCAACTATATTCACCAGTTGAGATGCTGTGGTGTGACCTTAAATGGGTAGTTCATGCTAGAAAACACTCCAATATGGAGGATTTGAAACCATTTTGGAAAGAATAGCAGCCCAAAATTTCTCCACAACTTTGTGAAAGACTCCATCCATTATCAGCACCGCTTATCCCTCAGTAGGGTCGCGGGGGTGCTGGAGCCCATCCCAGCCATCTTCGGGCAGTGGGCAGGGGACACCCTGAACTGGTTGCCAGCCAGCCGCAAGGCACACAGGAACAGACAACTCACTCGTTAATTCACACCTAGGGACAATTTGGACCAGCCAATTAACCTGACATGCATGTTTTTGGAATTTGGGAGGAAACCGGACTGCCCGGAGGAAACCCACGCAAGCACGGGCAGAACATGCAAACTCCACACAGGAGGTTTGATCTATCTAATGACCTCAGAACTGTGCCGTACACACGCTAACCACTGCTTCACCGTGCTGTGAAAAACTCATTACCAATTATTGTAAACGTTTGATTTCTGCTTTCGCTGCCAATTGTATCCAAACCCAAATCAACATTTAAAAACTACATTTTTGTATTTCCTAGGGTTGTCTCTGTGTGATATTAAAATGTGTTTGATGAGCTGAAACCTTTTGTGAGTGATAAATGTGCAAAAAAAAAACAGAAATCAGGAAGGGGATAAATACTTTTTCACGGCACTGTATCTCCTTTTGGTTCCCTTTTTCCTACTGTCTTATCAATTGTATTGGGAATGATTATCGTCTTTATATCACTCTAGGAAAGGACAGGAGAGGGCACTCAAAGTGACCATACAGATATCAAAGTCAAGAGCCAGAGTGACTGGTATGTATTTGCATACTTGTTGGTTCGAATGGATGCTTGAAGTCCCTGAAAAAGCTTGATTTTTATTGTTGTGTTTTCAAGGTTTGAATATTGTTTGAATTTTTGATAAAGTGCTTGTAAATGCTTGAAATTGTTGCCATGTTTCTCTGGAGTCTTAATTGAGTAATCTTTACCTCACTGCAGCCACGTTGAAAGCATCCTCCACACTCATTTCTAATTTGCCTGGAATCTAATCTAAATCCTTCTGAGAATTCCTTTGCCCTCATAGGACTGTACATAGGCGTCAAATGCTCACAGTGCCTTGGTTACTCTTCTCACAGCATTATCTAGAATTTACTGTTGAATCGAGTGGAGCTGTAGCCACCTGGCGGCATGTAACTTAATAAGATTTCTCTTGTTATAGACACTTTAAATGAAGAAATATTTTGAAAAGTGTGCTTAAAAATGACGCTGACGCCCCTGCTCTGGTGGCTTCGCTTTGCCATTGCATTTCTTCTTCTCTTGTCAATTATGACAACTTGCTTTCGTTTTTATGAAGCGCCATCGCCCCTTATGCGTTGTGCCCATGGGGACAGGTGCATCCTATACTTTTAGATAACTTGAAACTAATCAGAAATACACCCCGTATACATTGTTAATAAGGTAAATGACTATTTTACAGGCAAATGTCTTTTTTTAATGCAATACCTACAAAGGTGTTTAGAAACCCTATTTCAGGCAGCCAGAACCCCCAGTGTTCTCATAGTACACAATGTTTGCTAATTGCATTAGATGGCTAATGGATGATTAGAAAGCCCTTGTGAAATTATGTTCGCAAACGGTAAAGCTAGGTTTGAGAAGTTATAAAACTGACCTTCCCTTAAACTAGTCAACTATCTGGAGCATCACATTTATGGGTGTGATTAAACTTTCAGAATTGCCAGGAAAAAGTAGAACTTTCACGTGAAACTGCGCAGAGTATTTCTTTTTAAAAGAAATGAAGGCTACTGCATGCAAGAAAATGCAAAGAAACGGAAGATCTTCTGCAACAGCACAAACAGGCTTTAACAAGAGTAGAAAGAGAAATGGGAGACCCTGCTGCACAATCAAACAAGACGGCAGGTACATTATAGTCTGCAGTTTAAGAAATTGGTTCCTTTCAGGTCATCAACTAGCAGCTTGGTTAAATAAAACACACCGTTGTCAACATCTAGTGTAAAACGGCAACTCCGAGATGCTGGCTTTCAAGGGAGAATGGCAAAGAAAAAGCCATATCCAAGACTGGTCAACATATGGGTAAAATAACCCAAACATTGGTCAAATCCATTTGATGAAGAGTGACTTTTTAATGAAAACACAAAATTGTCTGGGTCACTATAAACTTTTGAACGGTAGAGTGATTAATTAATAAATTCAGAGTTACAAGAAGTTGTTATTTATTTCTCGATTATTATTTTACATACCAATCACATTCATAAGTTACATCAGGCAATTTGAGAAATGACATTAAGTCCACGTGGCCTTAGGTAAAAATGAGTTTGACACACCATTCTTGTCTTTCCAGTAGTATCCCAGAGGGGGCGCTAGTGGACTACGGCGACACCTCCAGCCCCACAAGCACCTTCTCTACGTCAAGTCACGAGTCAGAACTCCACTTGGCCATGGAGCTTTCTGCACAGGCACAAGAGCGAGAAGAGCAGCTGAGGAAGCAGGAAGAAGATGAGCTGCAGCGAATTTTGCAGCTTTCCCTCATGGAAAAGTAGTAGGATGAAGAGGGGATCGGATACCGCCTCACCTCATTTACACTTCCTGTCTATGCAACAACAGTTTTTCCCTTTAACTGCCTGCTCTTTTATAGTATGTGGGGTTTTTTATTATATTTACATGCCGAGAGTCCGTCTTCAAACTAGCCCTGAGGCATAGTGACTTTTTTGAGCTTTTAAAAGCATAATTTCTTAAAGGCAGCTCCCAAGAATGTTGTAAAATTACTACTTTCAGGTAACTCCATTTAACTTCACACTCCCGTTTCTTTTCAAAATTATCCCAGAAATGTTAGCACAATAGTATGCTTTTTGTGTATTATTGTACAGGAAGCAGTTGAGTTGACTTTTTCTTCAAGTGCCAGAGCAGTTTAGATTCTTGGTTAGATCAAACAGTCCCACAGCATGGGTTTAATGCTACAAACCATTTCCATCAGATAATGGAAAATAACCTCAGGGTCAAGTTTTACAAACCCTGTCTTGGTCCATTTTAAACTTCTGGTAGTTTCACATATCTATTGGTGTATTGTACGTTTCAGGAGGCCAATAAGTTATAGCTGTAAGATATCAGATTTCTGTAGCCGCTGGATATATTTTTCCTTTAAAGTGGGGTTTATTTCCAAATACCAGCGTTTGCAACCGCAGTTATCACCAGGGTGCAGTCCTGTGCAATCACTTCCATGTTTCTGACTGGCCTCAGCATTGATTTTTTTCCTCCTTTTACCACAAACGACTGCAAGTTTCTTTCTGTGTGCAAGTTTGTTGAGGGCCGTCTGTTGAGTCATTGACTTGTTCAATTTCATCATGTGCCAACAGACAGTTTGTGACGTGAATGTTTAGGTAATTCAAACCTTCACATTTTTCTTATCAGATAAGCAGCAAGTTGTACCTGTGATGTTGAATAACCAATGTACTGTAGTTATTTTACATATGACCAACCACTAACTTAAGCGCTGTCTACAAATCTTACCCTCCATGGTACATGATGATAAACAGCAGTTATAACTATGTCATTCTGCCAAATAAAGGCCAGCTCTTGGTTCAGTCAAATGAGATGTTTATAACACTGTTTTGAGCTGCATTTGTTCTTAAAATAAAAGCACTTTATTTCCATACATTTTCTGGCTGTGGCAGAATTCTATTCAAGAATGCAGACACATTCAGGCTTCGTAAACGCTCGATAAAAGGCCAATGTAACACAATCGACATTTTTGCTACAAAGCCATGTTTTAGGTTTTGTATTTTATTTTCATAAGCACAGTGTGATTGTGACTGATAACTGATGTAATTTGTACTTCATTTTTAAATGTCTGGTCCCATTTTGAGACTACATGTCACCAGTGGGCACACCAAAGCCTTTGAGTTGACGTTTACCCATTACACGCTTGTAAAGGTGTTGTACTTGGAAAACAGAATCCCTTTTCACTCTGGATTCAACAAATCAGTTTTCTATTTTAGGGGCAGGCACCACGTAATCTAGTGTTACTGGGTAAAGACCATATTGAAAAATAACAACTGAAATTGAAAAAGGTACTTACTTAAAGGTACAGTGTGTATTTTTGGGCAACTAGATGTTGCTGTATAGTGTAATATAACTCAAAACGAGTGCTAAAAACACAAGGAAGGAAACAAGCTACAGACTAAAATACACCATTTTCCTCTCGTTTTTTGCCAAACATTTTTTGTGTTATGTCAGCTTCCTTGAGATGATTCTTGTGTTAAGTAAAATAAATGTCATTTCTAGACCTACGAATATTTCTTTTAACAGCTTGCTTTTATGATAGTTCATGTATTTTTTTTTTTAGTATTAGTGTTCATTAAAGTTTTTTTTACACTGGGAGGCACTTATTAATACATACTGATGTACTGGTCTATGTACTGTGTAGTGCAATTAAAAGCAATGCTAATAAGCACAGTGAGGAATGCAAACTACAGAAACTTTTTTTTTTTTTTTCATTTTATTGCCCAGCTTTCCACTATGTTGTTTGGTTACCTGGGGCAACAAGATAGCTAAAAATCATGCCCGGTTGTTCATGGTGAGGCTCATGTAAGATAACGTTTTCTTTATTTTAAAATTGGGCACGCAACAGCAGGGCATGGTATTTTTGTAAATTGTGACTCTAAAATTGCCACTCAACATACAAATCTTCCCTCGTTCTATTCAACCTCATAGTCCTACTCCGGCTGTTTTTGGCGAAAAAGCGCACGTATCCTGTGGTGAATCACTGATGATGTACATCAGGAGTCAGAAACCATTAGGCCCAAAGAACCATAATAACCAAATATTCATTTAGTTATTTTTTATTTTTTTGAAAGAGAGAAAAAGCCATACCATACATTTTAAGACAAAATTCTTCAAAACTGCCAAACAAGAGCAAATTACTCAGCGCATTCAATTTATTTGACCGTAACGTCACACAAATCATCCAAACCCTGCGTTAGATAATTAGATAACATTTATAAGATAATGCCAGAGCCTGTGTCTCATATCAAAAAGTAGGTATACTTTAAACTTGTGTCCCTCACAGTTACTTAAGCTCATTTTGACCTCCATTTTTCATGAGAAATAGTTTCAAAACAAGGTGCAAGCAGAGTTCTTTTGTAAAAATCTCACCCAAAAACTGTAAACAAACAGTTCACGGCTGTATTCCCATTCAGCGCAGTGGGCACGTGATAGAGAGAGGAGCGTGCATTTTGTGCATAGGTCCAGCCACCCCTACCGCTTACCCAATCAAATGGCTCTGTGTGTTTGGCAGCGTTTTTGGTTGTTTACTGTTTGTTCTGTTTATTTTTTTAACAAAGTGTCTCAACAGTGAACATGTTATTTAATGAGCTTCCGTACAAAGGATTCTTTCGGGATGTACAGCCAAAACGAGGACTGTTGGTGTGACACCTTGACTGTGAACTGAAGTTGTGACTGTTCCCCTTTTTATACTGGACCGAACAGCTTATACCATCAACGTTGCTTCAGCTATGCAGCACTAAACACTTATTTGAGCTTATCAGAAATAGAACGCTACAGAGGAAGTTTGCCCGAGCAGAATTTTCCGAGTCATGTACTAATGAAAAAGACCATATCTAGCTCGCGAACTATAGGTACTATACTGGTGTATATGTAAAGGGGACTATAGTATTGCTATCATTCCATGTTCTTATTTTCTAATGAGCAAGGCTTAAAACGTAGTAACACTCATCATTTATTTACATGGTGTGGTCAGTGGTGCCGAATATTTGGGGGAAACACAATATAAACTCATACAACCGACTTACTTTCAACATGCTTAATTGGGAAAATTCAAATTGCATGAGGTGGGATCAAGGTGTCCCCGATAAATAAGCAAGTGTCAGAGCCACTCTAACCATTGTAAGGCCCACCTTCAGCGGGTGGATTTGAGAACTGTTAAGTGGCTCTTTGGATTGTGTTTGATTGCAAGTCTTTTGTCTCCGTGAGTGGAGTGAGGACACAATCTGACTCATCTCCTGTGTAGAGGCTTGTAAACGCAAACGGCCATGACGATCATTAACAGCAGGAGGACACCGAGGACGCTCCCCAACGCGACTGCAGACAAGAAAAGGCGTGGTCAACACTTGGCGCGAAATTATACGCGTCAATTTGTGTGGGGTTTTTAATTTTCTTACCCATATTTTGCTTTTGCAAAACTGCATAAGGCCTCTCAGCTATTGCGGATTCCTCGTCCTGGCCACACACCAAAACCATTAACGACATGAATAAAATGTTTGGGGTGGCGGCTAGCATCACAGCGGCGGAGAATATGGAACAAATGACTGTGATGGGCACAATGATGACAGTGATGGGGAAAGCGCTTCCGCTGCGGGATCGGGGTCCTAAAGCCGTCGTCTTAATATCAGCCATACATTTATATATTCTCATCTCATCTCATTAGCTGCACCGCTTATCCTCAGTAGGGTCGCGGGGGTGCTGGAGCCCATCCCAGCAATCCATTTATATATTATATTTATTTTTATATTCGTTTTTAAATAGATTATTTTCATAAATGTGGGTTTGAAACGCTCACAATAAAGGCAAAATAGTATATGAGGTCCCTGCTTTAAGCACTAAATGTGATATATCGTTTTGTGGTATTAGTACATTTGCATACCTGTCGACCCCCACGGCTCCATGCCCTTACAAACTGTCGTATTTTCCCTTACAAAATACAAAATAATCTTACACCATATATTTTTTTAAACGTGTTTATTTATGAAGTTTAACATGTTATATTGTACATGTGTTTTGTTATATCATTATATTGTTAACATTTTGTTGTGAGATACGAGGTTTATTATAAAAAAAAGTTCAAAAATGAAGTAGCTTGGACGTTCACTGTAGATGGAAAAAATACATGCAAATATAATTAAGTAGAATAATACATTTTCTTATTCAAATTATTAATTCATTTTCTGCATTAAGTTATTGTTGGTAATATACTGATTAAAGGGATAACCACAAACCAATCTTTTTTCATTTTCTCCTTTTATACTTTTTTTCTTAACTTCTTTATACAACAATAATGATTCGTAATATGATGCATCAGAGCAAGTGAGCTGTTTGAGAGCCAGCTCTCTTTAATGAGTTGAGCCGGAAAAGGCGGTTCTCTAAAAAGAGACGGACTTCCTTTCACTACATAACTACCAATTGAAATCCGAGGCGGCAGATGCATGCGCACAGTAGCATCAAACCGCTCGCTTTGTTTGCAACAAAAAAAAGATACCGAGATAGAGGCTACCGCGGCGAACTCGTTTGACTTGATTGATTTGCCGTTTCATCATAGTCGGTGTATGTACCCATAATGGACAAATTTCTGTTTTTCCGTACAGATTTTCTTGTACGTCGTACACGTCTTAAAATGCATAATAAACGTACTTTGTACGGCAAAAACGTACAGGTTGACAGGTATGCATTTGGGGGGCGGCACGAGATCGTTCAAAAATAAAAATAAACAACTTTAAAAGCGGTTTTGTATCCAACAACATAAGACTTTGCCTCTTGTTTAATAGGCGCCCCTTCTTTGCCGCTTTGACGCCCCTGCTTGCTGCGAAAGTGTGCGGAAGGACTGAGGCAGAGACAAGGAAAAGCATAGGGGACACTTCCCCTTTGACTAGGGGTGGGGGA
This sequence comes from Urocampus carinirostris, assembly GCF_059441175.1. Classification (NCBI taxonomy): domain Eukaryota; kingdom Metazoa; phylum Chordata; class Actinopteri; order Syngnathiformes; family Syngnathidae; genus Urocampus; species Urocampus carinirostris. The sequence continues at coordinate 14,874,922 of NC_142353.1, read as the reverse complement.
AAATTCTCTGTACATTTAAAAAATATTCGGCGGCTCCTGTCTTCCAAATTACTTGGAGGTGGTCTCGCCCTGGGAGTAACTTAGTGTAGAACCGCCAGTACTGGTTATGCATACCTAAAATCAAAGCAGCTATCATGTTCACGTTTCTGTTTTCTGGTGATAGCAGTACCGGTCAAACACGCTAAAATCTCACTTCATACTGGAAACCATTATGGATGTGTTGAGCCTCCCATCACGTTTCTCATCACTGAAATGTCAAAGACGAATCAAGAATTGATGTAAAGGTCAAGTTCCTTGAGGATGTATCTTCATATAACTACGTTGCATGAATGATGTATGTGGCCTTTACATTCATCTCAATGTTTGTGTGTAACAGTTCTCAACATACAATATGTTGTTTCTTATTCCCCACGAAGGAAAGTAACATTCAAATGAATAGATTTGTGAAAGATTCGGTTAAAGTTTAAAAAAAAGTGTGTTTTGGATTTATTTATATTTTATGGTTAAATGTTTTGATCGGGATTTCCTTTTTGTTTTGTTATAATAACACTACACATTTTATCATACATAGTATTTTTCCATTTCTGTTTACAACGGAAGCATATTGTCACGGTGTCGTGATTACCTAACTGGAGCCACCTGAGGTAATCAGCTGGTGTGCTGGAACGCGATTTCCTGATTGGTGGAAGCTTTCTACATAAGCTGTCAGCGTCCAGAGATGGACGTTCGAGTGTACTCCTCGTTTCCCTGAGTGAGCCTCCAACATTCAAGGTACCACGATCCCTTTGTGTATTCCAAGTCTGATTCTCGTTGCCTGACCCTTGTCTGTTAAAAGTTTACGATCTACTCTTCCGTCCCGGCCACCGACTTACCTGCTACGTTACTCGTCACGCGTTTTCACCACAGAGTTGCCATATCGTCCAAAGAGGCTTTCTGCTACCAAGAGACGACGTCCCAAGCCTGCTCCACCGAACCTTGTCCAAATAAATCCTTTAACTGACGCTATTGGATCCGAGTGCTTGTTCTGGTCCCTGACACACGGTTGCCCATTGCCCCCAATTGGCCCAGCCCTTTTGGCGCCAGCTGCGGCTCGTTGACTGATTGGCTATTTAAGCTCAGTGCTCTCACTCACCCTTTGTCAGTCCGTCAACGAACCTCTGCACCCGCAAGACGCGTGTTTTGACTCTGTCTAGCATCCTGCTTGTCTATCCTGTCCAGTATCGATCCCGTCTATCTTGTTCTGTTTGATATCTGACTCCAGTCTCCAGTGTTTGGTATCGATCCCATCTGTAACGTCTGGTCTGATACCTTGCTACAATCTCCAGTATCGGGTATCGTTCCCATCTATCTCGTCCTGTTTGATAGCGGACTCCAGTCTCCAGTGTCTTGTATCGATCCCGTCTGTTTCGTCCTGTCTGATACCTTGCTACAATCTCCGGTATCCGGTATCGATCTCACCTGTCTCATCCTGTCCGATATCTTTCGCCAGTCTCCAGTTTCCGGTATCTATCCCGTCTGTCTCGTCCTGTCTGATATCCGTCTCCAGTTAATGTATCTGATATTGATCCTGTCCGTCCCGTCCTGTCCGGTATCGATCCCGTCTATCCGGTATTTGGTATCAATCTTGTCTGTCCCGTCCTGTCCAGTATCGACCCTGTCGGTCCGGTATCTGCTTGTGTATCTGGTATCGATTTCATCGGCCTCTGGCTTCCTGTTGTTCCACGCCGGACTTCTGCCTTACTTCTTCCGCCCAGCGATCGCCGACTCACTGGCGTTTGTGTTAACATGCCCCATTCACGTAAAATAAAGCTTGTGTGAGAAACGTTACGCATCTGGGTCCTCCTCCTGCTCTGGTTCTGACACGTATTGTATTTACTTCACTGTTCAAACACTGATGTTTCTCAGGCTAATATTTTAAAGGGAATTTTTGTTTTTGTTTTCATCGTGCAGGTTTTCCTGTTTATTTCTTTTTTTTTCGGAATGTTTTTTTTCTGTCGTTCTGAAGATTTTAATCTAGTTTCTCTGAATAATATTCTTCTATTTTGCGGAATTCACCACGTAGCTGGGTTAGTGTTTTAATACATTATTTTGTATTCCTGTGGGATGCAGAATTTGTCGAACTGATCCTATTCAAGCAGATCAGAATGGGATTTCCTCCTGAACAAACGCAAAGTCCTCAGGTGCTTGCGTAAGTTAAAAAGCTATGTGACTATTTCTCAGTGTCTAAAACCCCATTTTGAAATAAAACTTGATTAAACTATGTAGCAGGGCCATGTTTGTTTAGATGTCCCCAAAAAATTCATGTGTATTCTCTGGTCAAGTCAAGTCATTTTTATTTGTACAGCCCTTTGCTTTCATATAGAAAACAAAGCATGATGATAAACAGAAAAAATATAGATGTTGAAACCATAATTGATGTGCGCCATGAGAGTATCACCCACATTCAAACGCATTTATGGGTGTCATTTCCCTTTTTTTGCTGAGTTAGCAAAATCAAAAATGCCACATCAGCTTTTATTTGAGATTTTTCACATCATGGGTAACCTACCTGACTGACTGTGGAAGATGGTGTTGATATTCAAGGTCGTTCTGTCTGGGAGATTAGAATACCTTACAGGGACGAAATGCTGGGTGAGCTTTTTTAGCATTTTTCACATCTAGTGTAACCTACCTGACTAGTTGTCATATCTAAACTCCTCCCCCCTTTACTTGGGTTGACAGAAAAAAAAACTAACAAACAAACAAATAGACAGATATAAATACTTAGATCCCAAATAGAAAAAATATCACTACCCTCGCTTTGCTCTCGGGTAGAAGAATAAAAAACATTCTGAAAAAAAAGTAATAAAAGAATTGTCAATCAAACAGAACTTCGAAGGGGCAGTGTGCAATATTTGACCATTAGATGTCACTGTGTAGTGTGCTATAACTGAAAACAAGTGCTAAAAAGCACAAGGAAAAATTCAAACTATGGAGACTCAAAGTGACCAAAAAGCAGCTTTTCGGAATATTTTTACGGGGTAGTTATTATATTTGTGCGTATTATTTAAATCAATATATTTCTTTTAATGATTGATGTTTTTACCACTATGAGGCGCTAAAAAATGCACACTGTCCTCTTAAGAAATATTCTAATAACAAAACTCCCCCAGGAAAACTAAAATACAGGAGTGTTTTTTTTCATTATATAAAACACTTTAGTGGACCTTGCATAAATGATACTTTTGCATTACTTGTTGAATTCAAAAGGATGACTGCTCCAATTCATTAGCTTTGTACCTAGTGATAAAATGAAGGTTTTTTTGGTTGTATTTCTTATCCACTTAGTGTCAAGCCACATGTGTCAGGTAGATAGAGGAGCAGCGGCCTATAAAGAAGCATCTCTTTTATGTGTTTCCTGTTTTCTAATTGAATAGTCGACACAAAGAAGCTTTGATCAACGTCAGCGAAGAGCTCAATGGTGGCTCATACCATGTGTTGCGAACTACTTTACAGTCTTGTGTACATTTCTACTTGATGTCTATGGATCCCTTAAACACTAGGGCTGTAGGGGTACCATTTCCTGTGGTGTGTCTTGGGCAAGTACAGACTGATGGCGCCCATCCCTCTCCAGGTCAACATATTTTTCCACCCGGTCTCAATCCGTGGACCTTTCGCATGTTAGGCAGATGTGCTAAGCACGGCACTACACAAACACTATAGTTAAATCAGACATTTATTGAAACAATTTTTTAAAGCAAATAAACACATTTGACTTATGTTGCGAAAACAGTCGTTTACAGTTCAAACAAAAACACCCTGAAGAGGCACAACATTAACACAACCTTCATCCACATACACTGATATAGTTCAGAAATGTTAAGGCAAAAGAAGCACTTTTTAAAGTGAAGAATCATACAGTTTCTATAATCAGATTTTTAAACAGTCTCGTTACGCCGTTATTACTGAAGCTCTACTAAATTGCCCTTATGATTAACGCGCTTCTTCTCCATTGTGGGTGTGGGAGGGGATTCCAAATACAAGGGGACCATTTCAGTCCGGCTCCTTTGTTTACATTTTTATTCAAAACGACAGCTGGTAAAGAATCTGACATGTTTATAGAATTTACAATTATCTGTAGTCAAATATTTAGGTCCATGATTAAATAAACAAAAAACATAAGCCACGGATTGTAATCTAACTGCTGTCAATAGTACAATATGCATTCATGATATCAAATCACACACTAAAACGCAGTGGTGGGCCATCAGGGTCTGCAAAGTCTTCACTCCTATCCTGAAAAATATCTCAATCATGTGGTGTTAATTATATTTTGTTCATGAATACTTTACACCTTTCATTGTTTTTCCTCTTTACAACAAGATTTTTAGTTGGCGAAGCCAGGGCCCTCTAGAAGGCCTAGGGAACATCAGCGTTTTTAAACACTATAATTAGCTAGGTGGTGGTAGTGTTTGTGGCAAATTCAAGAAAAGCTTGACATCATTTAGAAAGGTCAGACAAACCCAAAGCCTGACCAATTAACTTAATTTGCAGGACTGAGCCCGTAGACAACCGGAAATGTAATATTTTATTATCGAGGACTTGGAAGAAGGAGAATTGATTTGGGCTAATCCTGGCCCCTCCTACTCACCACGTTCTCTGGGTCCAACGGCATGGGACTCTGCTGCCACCGAACAGCGTGGAGCTGCTGTAGTTTTTCTTTTGCTAACGCGGGCATTGTTGGAAAGGGGCGGATACATAAATCCTGTCTTTTGTAACATAATCCAAGTTAAGACTGTGTAAACATTTACATAAGTCTCTGTCTGTAGAGGTTATATGAACTGACAATTTTCCATCACTGACAGATTTAAAAAAAAATTACGTGAACATTTTTAGGCCGTCAATCATTTTGACAAGTTGAAAATTGGCCCATAAACAACAGCAGCAGTATTTCCTGAATCATCTTGTGCACGGTACTTTAAGAGAGAGAGAGAGGCAGAGAAAAATATTAAAAACAATGACAGAGGATAATAAAATGAAAACGTAAGCGAGAGAGAAGCCCGCCCGACCCAAACATAATGATTGATATTTTAGTCCAGACGGTTTTGGGCTTAAGATCTAACCTCTGCTGAAGGCCTTGGTGTGAAATGCACAGCCCACCACTGCTAAAATGTAATTCAAGTGTAAAACAATTTAATAGAACATGATTGTAGTTTCGAGGGAAAAAAAATAATGTAAAACAGTTCATGCTGTTACAGTATTTTCCTTCCTCACTGCTGTAAGAAAAATACAAAATTGTCTGTATTTACATTGTCACCTTGATGCAGACATATAAACAACCAAGTAATATAATAAAATGTGTTTCAGAATCCGCTTGATATGAAATAAAATTTGACCATATCAACTGTAAACAGTCATTTCGTTACAGATAAACCTTAAAAGACACAAAAGGAAAAGCTATTTTTTTTTTATCCAGAGTATCTATGGAACAATGGACATGTTGAGGCTGTCGGCGTGAATATCTGGCAAGGTCCTCTCCGGCCTCACACACACTGCCAGCCTCTATCAGTTGGGAAATGATTCCGTTAAGAATAAGAAATACATTATAAATCATCCACATTTAATGTGTGTGTATTTACAGACCTGTTTGAGAGATCCTGGTGTCCACACTATTTTGTATACCATGTAAATGGGAATCCACATTAAGGATGAAAATCCAATGATGTATCCTACTGTGATGCTCCAGTCCGGGTATTGATAGTCAAACAGTGTGAGGTGTGGAGCTTTCAGTAGCGAACTCACCATGATGTACTGAAATTTGTAGGGAAGCAAGACTTTAGCATACAGATAAGATAACATTTTTCCTTTCTGGGTTTCGGGGTATTGCAGTGCTTCACATTTATTTTATTGTTACACTCCCTGAGGACAAGAAGAAATATTTTTGACACAGTGTTTAGGTAAAAATATGGCGTATTCTAAGATTTGAGCACTGGGCGGTTTTATTTATGGAGGCCTTGACATTGTAGTGTGCAAAACTGTGGCCGGTTTACAAAAAGAAGAGAACCATCAACAAGTTTTAAAAATGGTATCTGCTAAACAGGAACTGAAAATACACCTTAAGATAGTATAGTACTGAGTAGTACATTTACTTCAAATCAGGCTTACTGTTCCCAGTCCTCGGGTTGCCCTATCCAGCCCTCCTCAGTACTCAGCTCTCCAGCCCTTAATATTAGCTCACAATAACGGCCCTTTTTCTACCAACTAGACCTTCTCATCTCCCATTGAGGGCGGCAGTCGCTCAGGAGGTAAAGATTTGATTCCCTGTTCCTCCGTGTTATATGTCGGAGTATCCTTGGGCAGGGCACTGAATCCGTAATGCCCCCGGTTAGCAGGTAGTTGCCTTGCAGGGCTGACGCTGCTATCGGTATGTGAGTGTGTGTGAACGGGTAAGTGTGAAGCACATTGTAAAGCGCTCAGGGAGGTCTTCATTGAAAAGCGCTGTATAAATGTAGACCATTGATATTTACATTTAGTCATAGTATGACAAGTCATACGAATAAAGCATGGAACTAACACAAATATTCAACTCAGCTTTTCAACTCACATGGATCTACATAGAACATTATTTTACCAAAATAAAGTTTTGAGCCACATGGTAGAAGATACTTCCATAGTTTCACTTCCATATTATTATCTGATGTTGTAGGCCAAATTCTTTTTCTGTCTTCCTCTCCTCCTGCCCCTTTGGACTGTGCCCTGGAGATTGATCTTGACCAGTCCTGATGATCTAGTGACAGGACCTTACCACTGCAGTTTTCGTCTGCGCATATTTGACAACAGTTCTTCATAAGGTCCAATGTTCCCTCTGATTGTGTCATACACGGTTTCATTTGTCGCGTGGATATTTGTAGCTGGTGCTTAGAAGTTTCCAGTAGCATTGCAACTCCATGGCCTGGATTTTCCTTTCCAGCTTTCCTGTGAGAGTCCATGTCTTGCAAGCAGAGAAGAAGACGGAAGTAACCAGTGCTTGCAGTTCTGCATTTCACTGCATTATTCTTGTCTTTACAGATGGGCAAGTGTGGCTGTGGTCAGAGCTATTCTGGTCATTAATTCTGGTTTTGACACATTCTCTGATATACAACTCCAAACTACTTAAATTGATAACGCATTCAAGCTCTTGGCAGTAGTTGACGGTTATGTTTGAAGTGATACCTTGGGAGTTGTTGGCCATTATTATTTCTTTTTCTATGCCAATCTCTCTCCCATACTGGGTTAGTGCTTACCCCAGGAAACTCACCAGATCTTGGAGTTCCTGTTCTACTGCCAGTCGAGCAACATTATCAGAAAAACAGAGGTTAGTTACATTATGTTCCCCAATGTTGACTGTAATTTCATGTTGGCCCAAGGCTTTGGTTATGATCCTCTTCAGGAAGATGTTAAATAAAGTTTGAGAGAGAAGGCAGCCATGTCTCACACTGACTGTGGTTTGAAACCACTCTCCGATGGTGCCATTGATCAGTACCTCACTAGTGTCATTGGCATACAGCTATTCAATGGCCTGAAGTAGTTTCTGGCCGTGATACTTACGCATGGTGGCCACTCCTTTGTCAAATGTCTTCTTGAAATCCACAAAGATGTCAAAGAGGTTTCTCTGGTGTTTTTAAAACTTTTTGCATCGGATGCCAGAATAAAAAATCTGTTCTGTGGTGCTCCTTCCCCTCTAAAACCTTCCTGTTACCCACCTGCATTGTCAGCTTGTTTAGTAGGACCTTGAGCATAACTATACTTTAATGTGTTTTTATGCTACAATGATAATCGTACATGAAACAAGCAATATAATCAATCTGCCAATAGTTTAGAATTTGAAGTATTATTTTTACTAGTTCATAACAACAACATGCCTAAATTATGTTGTAAAATAAGAAAAAAATACTTTAAAGATCAGGAGATGTAACTGTTTTATCTCTGGGCTTGTGCAGCCCTTTGAGACTGTCTAGGATTTAGGGCTGTACAAAAAATGTGACTTGACTTAAAAGGGGTGAATTTATCTGCACGTCAAGTTTGTTTGTCTGTTGGTCCTGGTGACACTACTGATAAAGTGGGCATGTTTCTTGTTCCCCAAATAGATAACAAACAAATTTGATAACTTATAACGCTACAAGCATATGTAAACGTTTCAGTACAAATGTCTACTAAAATATTTTGAAAGAATTCTTACTGCAAGAAAGGCTGGACTGATGGCAACCCAGCACACCTTCCAAAACAGTCCTGGAGCTTTGCCGATCATTGCTTGAACATCGTTGCTAAATCTGTTGATACCTGAAAGACAAAATGTTTTTTTTTTTGTATCTTCTTTGTTGCAATCAAAGGAAAATTGAACCAATCAATTTATGGCTGCATACCATAGAACCAAGCAACAGCAATGGCCTCAAGGAATCCCACAGCAATTATAGAGCAACCAACTCCAAATTCCTCCAGCAGTTTCACAACGTAGGCACCGCCCTGCCAAGCCGTCAACATTAAGTCTCTTTCCCTGTTCATTCACATCTACTGTCAAATGACACCATGTTAAACGTAACGAAAAACATACATACATTGGTAAGAGTACTCAAAGAGCCCATAAAGCAGACCACTACCAAGCAAAGGACAAAAAGTTCACGTCTTTGGGAAAAATGGTCAGGATATTCATCCAACACGGCGGTGATGATGGCCTCAAGCCCACCAAACTGAAAGAAATATATTCCGTCACATGTGTGCTGTTGCACCTTGTACATTCTAATTCATGCAGGAATTATGCTTAATTGCCTCTGTTAGTCTATGTGAAATCATGTAGAGAATTTATTGAAATGGTTATTTTGTTATATTACTTTGCTGTGTTCTAAACACCTTCGGGACCTACCGTACTGTCCAGCCCCAGAGTGATCATCATCACAAAAAATATGATGGCGAAGAAGGTGGAGCCCATCATGTTGGCAATGGCCTCGGGGTACGTAATGAAAAGTAAACTGGGCCCTGAGTTTATAACAAAATATCATGAGGACAATGGAAAGACAAATTGACTTATTTTAATGAATTAAAATTAACCTTTATCTCTGGCCACATCCTCAACCTTCACTTGCCTCTTCTCCGCCATATAACCCAGCACTGTGAAGATGACGAAACCTGACACGAAACTGGTCACGCAGTTTACCAAACTGGTAACAATGGCATCTCTGTAAAAGTATAAGAGAACTTGAATAATAAACAAAGAATATAGCTGTGATTTATGTCATCAGTCAGAAACAAATCTTATTTTTTTTCTTGATAGGAATGGCCCATTCTCGACTAAAGTACACGTCATTATATACATGTTTCCGGTAACTGATATTGAAACAACAGTGATGACAAAGTATGAAGATTTTCCAGTTCTTAGACAAGTGCCTGTTGCTAGAAAATATTCAATTTTGATGAAGATCATATTCGTTGTAGCTTGTTTGTTACTTTGCCCCCAGCGATCCTAACATAATTCCCAATTGTTGACAAAAGCAGCAATGACATTTTAGATTTGGTAAAAACTTGTCTATACTGGACTGTCTCAGAAAATTAGAATATTGTGATAAACTTCTTTATTTTCTGTAATGCAATTAAAAAAACAAAAATGTCATACATTCTGGATTCATTACACATCAACCGAACTATTTCAAGCCTTTTATTATTTAAATATTGCTGATTTTGGCTTACAGCTGAAAAAAACTCAAAAATCCTATCTCAAAATATTAGAATACTTCCTCAGACCAAGTGAAAAAAATAATTTTATAACAGCAAAACTAAATCAAACATTTGAAAATGTCCATTGATGCACTCAGTACTTGGTTGGGAATCCTTTTGCACGGATTACTGCATCAATCCGGCGTGGCATGGAGGCAATCAGCCTGTGGCATTGCTGAGGTGTTATTGATGCCCAGGATGCTTCGATAGCGGCCTTCAGCTCATTTGCATTTGTAGGTCTGGTGTCTTTCATCTTCTTCTTAACTATACCCCACAAATTCTCGATGGGGTTCAGGTCAGGGGAATTAGCAGGCCAATCAAGGACAGTGATGCCATGGTCAGTGCACCAGTTACTGGTTGTTTTGGCACTGTGGGCAGGTGCCAGATCATGCTGGAAAATGAAATCCTCATCTCCATAGAGCTTTTCAGCAGATGGAAGCATGTAGTGCTCTAAAATCTCTTGGTACACAGTTGCATTTACTCTGGACTTAATGAAACACAGGGGACCAACACCAGCAGCTGACATGGCTCCCCAAACCATTGCTGACTGTGGGAACTTCACACTGGATTTCAAGCAACTTGGATTTTGCTCTTCTCCAGCCTTTCTCCAGACTCTGGCGCCTTGACTTCCAAATGAAATGCAAAACTTGCTTTCGTCTGAAAAGAGGACTTTGGACCACTCTGCAACTGTCCAGTGCTTCTTCTCCATAGCCCAAGTCAGACGCTTCTTCCGTTGTCTTGAGTTCAGAAGTGGCTTGACCATGGGAATACGGCTATTGTAGCCCATTTCCCGGACACGTCTGTGAACTGTGGCTTTTGATACCTGGACTCCAGCTTCAGCCCACTGTCTTTGAAGCTCCCTCAAATTCTTGAAGCGGCTCTTCTTCACAATTTTGTTAAGGCTGCGGTCATCTCTCTTGGTTGTGCAGCGTTTCCGGCCACATTTTTCCCTTCCAACAGACTTTTTGTGGATATGCTTTGAAACTGCACTCTATGAACAGCCTGCTCTTTGAGAAATGTCTTTTTGTGTCTTACCCTCCTGATGGAGGGTATCAATGATGGTCCTCTGGACAGCAGTCAGATCAGCAGTGATTTAGTTTACTGAACTGAGTGTTTTTAAGGCTCAGGAAACCCTCGCAAGGTGTTTCGAGTTAATTAGATGATTCAGGTGATTAGTTGAATAGCCTACTTGTATACTTTTTCATGATATTCTAATATTTTGAGATAGGATTTTTGAGTTTTCTTAAGCTGTAAACCAAATTCAGCAATATTAAAATAATAAAAGGCTTGAAATAGTTCAGTTGATGTGTAATGAATCCAGAATGTATGACATTTTTGTTTTTTTAATTGCATTACAGAAAATAAAGAAGTTTATCACAATATTCTAATTTTCTGAGACAGTCCAGTATATGGGTGCAAATTGTGTGATTCGATTTTGGTGCATTTGTTGGCGCATTAGGTACACAGATTTGGTGTCCCACGGTCATGTGAGGTGGATATCATATTATATATCATATAATAGTTCAATTTATTTATAAAATTCATGATAACAGCTGAAGGGAAAGCCCTGTAAATCAATAATGAAATACATTTGGAATCATTTTTAAATTATTATCTTCCGCAAAACATGATTAACAAGGGAATATTTGAAAATCATAACTTGCAAGGGGTGGGTTCATCATTTCCAATATCGCTAACATTAATACTGGGATTAATCCCAAAGTCGATATTATCAATACTAAGCGAGTAATAAGCGATACTATTGTCCTGCGATCGATACTTTGCTCCTTCACTAATTAATTCAAAGTGCCGCTTTTCTGCACATAATTGTATCGTTTGTCCACACTATTTTGCAATGGAAGGTGTAATTGTTATGTTTTCTATTGTATTTTTGTTACATTGCAGCCTTTTTGGTTTGACTCTCTTGACAGTTGCAGTATAAATATTAATTTGTGGTTATTTAATATAAAAAAAAAATGTATTGCCTAAAATATCTGTGCGGTGTTTATAATGATTATAATGAACTAACTCAAGGGGGAGGGGAATTTTAAAATGATCATGACAATTCCAAGCAAAAGGTGGATTGAATCATTCCCAAATTTCGCAGTAGTGCCAACCCCTACAACTTACTGTAATAGGACTATCTAATACCAGGGAATCATTGTTGGGCTTTTTTACAATTTTAGATTATAGGCTTTATTGTAAACCAACAGTTGAAGGGATATTGTAGTTTTTAGTGCCTCTTAGTGGTAAAAACATATTTGAATAATAAGTAAACATACATAAATATGTATATTTTTAAATACTCGTAGGTCTATAAATGTATTTTATTCCATGAGGTTGACCCAGAGGGAGCTGACATGTTTGTGCGCCATCTTACTGCAACGTGGACCCCCGCAAAAAAAATAAAAATAAAAAAAGCTTGTGAAAGGCTGGGCAAAAAATGAGCAGAAAAAATTTGCAGTTTGGTCACTTTGAGTTTTCATGGTTTTTAATTCCTCCCTGTGCTTTGTAGCATTCGTTTTCTGTGTCATTAAACCAGAGGTCTCCAACCTTTTTCAAGCTGAGAGTTACTTTTTGTTACTGATTAGAACACCCATTTTGATATGCATTTCTAAAATAACAACTTATCATGTTAATACTATTTTGTTGCTATGTTATTACCAGGTCAATTATAGCAAGGGACCCCTTCATTACACAACACAGCGACATCGAGTGATCAAATATTACACGGGTTTATTTTAAATGCAGAATAATTTTAGGATTTTTAAATCATACAGGTATTGTGAAACTACAGGCGAAGGTAAATCATAGCAATTTACTTTTGATTAGTAGCTGGTTACCGCGTAATGTTTTAACAGGATACCACTGTGTTTGAACGGAAGACTAATGATCTCTTTTTTCATGTGTACAATGTACGGTAATTGTCTCACTGTATGTAGGAGTCAATTCTTACCGATAACAGTTATTAGTGAAAGGGTTATAACTGGAGAGTGCCAAAAGCACACCAAAACCTGGACCAAGGGAGAAGAAGATCTGAGCAGCTGCATCCACCCACACCTTTAAAATAAAGGTGGAGAAAAAAAATTATGCCTGCAAATGCAAATCAACTGTAACATAATTGCTTATTTTAAGTTGAACCTTCTCATAAGCTTAAAGATGTGCTATTTTTACAGCATTTCCAGCACTGGGATACCTTCCTGCCACACATCTGTAATATGTGCAGGGAGATCTGAAGAGCAGCTTGTTAAAAAGAAGGGGACAGCGTTGTGAGTCAGAAAAAGGGAGGCTTTTGTTAATGGCCGGCAAATCCAAACCAATTATGCATCTCATTATGCCGCTCTGTAGCTTATTTATGCATCTCATTTCATCTCATCCATATTCGCCTGGAACCAAAGTGCCAGCAGGTTTTAACAAACCTTCTCAACAATAATAGATTTTTACTGTCATACAAGAACTAGACAAAAACATTATTGGTATTATTATCATCATTATTATCTTGTATTTTGAAGTTGAAGTGTTTCTAAAATTTAAAAATTATCACACCATGGGATTGAGGTGCAAGAAGTCCTAGGATCAATTTAGAAAATGGGCTAATCTTCATGTTCTTCACATTAAAAAATGTGTATGGATATCGATACAGGAATATCCTATTGTAGATAAACTGTGTTACATCATTTGTCATTATACGGTATGCTGCCTTAACAATCATGGCTTAATTTAGAGGATAGGTCATTGTCATGAAATATTTTTGGGCACAAAGAGGATATTAACTGTGTTTTTGAGGATCAATTGCAAAAAATATCTTGCCCCTTTTAAAAGGGGGTTGTGCCATTCCAGGTGTCCTTAAAAAGTTTAAAGTAGAATATTTTCTCTATTAAATACGTATTGACAATACCCAATTGAGTTCAAAGAGACCTTTTTTTTTCCACCGCAGCTATCTGCTTTTGTGTTGGGGACACAAAACAGGAAAGAGGGGACGGAGAGTGATTACATGCTCGTTATCACTGTTTTTTCTTGGTGTAGCATGAAAATGGCAAAAGTAAGAAAAGTCCTGTTTCAAATGGAGTCCAAACCCCAATCCAACCCCCCAAAAGATGAAAAAAACAATAGTTTACTCGAGCATGTCTAAAAAATGCACGTACAAAGATCTCTCGGTTTATACAGTTAATGGGGACCAGAAGCACTTGCGAAAAGTGATAAGCACTTTTTGTTTTGGCGGCCTTTATCAGGGCGGAATTGCCGATATACGGACTGAGAGTGAATGTGAGAGAGAGAGAGAGAGAGAGAGAGTGAGAGAGAGCTTAAGAGAGAGAGAGAGAGAGAGAGAAAGAGAGAGAAAGAGAGAGAAAGAGAGGGAGGAAAAAACTAATTTAAACCCAGTTGGTGTTTCAAATTAGTCGATGTTTTTTAAGGCGCACATTGATTAAAAGCCTTGCCGACTGAGAGTAAGTGTAAGGGAGAGAGAGAGAGAGAGAGAGAGAGAGAGAGAGATGCATTGTTTAGGTGGCATCACATATCACATATGGAGCAGGACACAAACTCTTCTCAGAGACACAAACTCTTCTCAGAGAGATGCAGAAGAATGCAGAGCAGGTGTCCAGTCACAGTACGGTATGAAAGACGCAATGATATGAATTGGCCAATATACACTGTATATATATATATATATATATATATATATATATATGTTTTTATATATACTCACACTGGTTTCCAGCAGCTTCTCCCAATTAGGTTTCAGGTAAAACTCAACTCCTCGCCAGGCACCCGGCAGAGTTGCCCCGCGGATCAACAGGATGAAAAGGACAATGTAAGGAAGAGTGGCAGTCACCCATACCACCTTTGTAACAAAAAGAAAATCATCTGTTCTGTGAACAGCAGAAAAAAAAAGAAATATCGGTGACTGTGTTCTACCTTTCCAGATGTCTTTACCCCTTTCCAGAGACTGAAGTAAACTATGGTGAAAATGAGAAAAAGGCAGAGCATCAACTGCCAACGAACACCTCCCACATTTCCTAGACCTGTTGATTTGTGGATCTCGAGGACATTCCTCCTGTTGGGATGGAAAACACATCAAAACGAGCTCATAGCAAAAAAAAAAAACCCTTAAAATTAATGAATTCAACATTTAGTCACACTTACGTGCACTTACGTGTAAAATTCCTCTGCTGGGGAGCGTGAAAAATTGGTCCAGGTGACATTGTCCATGCCAAAATAATTGGTGCAGTTTTCAGTGTTCCACACATTGTCACAGTTTGTCCATGGCAGAATGGTGGAGAAGGAAGAGTAGAAATAGAACAGGGCCCAGGCGATGATGGTGTTGTAGTAGAAGGAAACATACAAAGCGATGACACAAATAGCGTATCCTATACCTAAAACGCACACCCCAAAACACAGTGAGAATCACATTACAAAAGAGTTGTCGTTTTTTGCATTCATCTTCGTAACACTTTATCTTTAAACAAATGCATAATCTTGATGTGCACCATACAATCCGTCTTACCTTTGAAAATAGGACAAATGTGTTTCCATATGGATATGGCTCCAGTTCTGTGGAACTGTCCCAGAGCCAGCTCCATATAAAAAAGCGGCACCCCACCAAAGATGGCCATCAAGATGTAAGGGATCAGGAAAGCGCCTGCACTCTCGCACAAATGAACATAATTTTATATTTCAAAGAGGGAAGAATTTACACTTAAAGAGTTTCATTATGTCACACAACAAGTACAATATTTTATAAGTACAGATGGCTCAGAGACACAATCATACTCATCTATCTTGTTACAACTTTGATAAGTGTCAAGTCTAGTGTGCAGATAGCCGATGTGGCACTAACAGACCGAATGGTTCGATCCAGTACATAAAGAGCATACTTCCCCACTACAGTTTACATTCAAAGTGTCACACCAACAAATCCTATTCTGTCTGGAATCGCGAAGGAAGCCTTTATATGAAAGCTCATTTAACAGTTTTATGGCGAAAAGCCACAGAAGAAACAGTAAACACCCAGAAACACCAGCCAAGCATACAGAGGAATTTGAATAAACGGGCGCAGCTATGCACACAGCACACTTCTCTTTTCGCACTGAAGTTACATACGCTAGTATCCTCGTTTGCAGTGTTTTGTAATATTTTAAACAAAAGAACTCTGCTTGTACTTTGGTTTGAAACCATTAATTATGAAAAAATGAAGGTCAAAATGAGCCTCAATGATCTTGAGTAATTGTGGGAAGGAGGCAGGTTTAAACTGGTATATTTTTAGATATGATACACAGGCTCTGGCATTATTCTTATTTCATAGATTCTCAGTCATTAATAATATAAATAAAATAAGACACGCTGAAAATTCAGATTTAACTACAGAGCGAGTTTGACGGTTTTGCTGAAATTTGTCTTAAACAATTTGGTATGTCTCCCACAAAAAAGAAAAAAAAAGTTTTGCTGTTATGGCTCTTTGGGTAAAAAAGGTTTCCGACCCCCGAAATATTGTTGAGTGTAAAGATTGAGGAAATGAATCATGTTTCTGTTCTCATTTAGTCATTTCCCGTTTGCAAAAAAAAAATCGTTCTCATTTTAAGTAACATGCTTTCAATTTATTATATTTACTCTTGTAAAACAGGGGGCAAAATCTGACAGACAATTTTGCTTGAAAAACAAGAAATTTAAAGTTGGTTAAGAAATGTATCGATTTTAGGTATTTTTTTCTCTTCTTCTATTAGAAAACATTTACATGAGAAAAATAAGCTACCATATAAGATAATTTAGCTCATTTGAAGAATTATTTTTTCTGAAACAAAAATACTCATATTTAATCTTTTTTTTCATCATAAAAGAAAATACTTATATTTTTCTAGCATTTTAAGGAATTTTTGGAAACTGTTTTTCTTCATCTTCATAAAGAATTCTCCATTAGCAGATAACGTTGTGGCTTTTTTTTCGCCATCAAAGATAATAATTTAGAGTGGCATGCAACAAGCAAAGTGGGCTATTTATTTGTAATAGCCTTCCAATTAAATTGTTATAATAATGTAATTTAAGTCGAGTTTATGATGTGGATTTCATAACTTACTTACACAATAATATCAATTTAGTTAGAAAAGAAAAGACGCTTTTAACTGCCCCTGTGCCTCCCCTTAAAATGCCTCCTTATTTTATTTAAAAAGTAATAATTTGCTTTACGTCCAAAGACTTAACACAAAAATGAGAGTGGGCCTGATTAAAGTTAATTTCAAAATATTTACATGTTCTCGATTTTTGAAATTGCTTATGATTTATTTTTAACTGTAGAGGTTTATGTTTTAATAAAAGTATTATTTGGGTGAGTAGACCCGTGCAATTACATAAGCTCTTTTTTTCCACGGTTAATCGTTTTGTTTTTTTGTTTTTTTATTAGACCGATCTTATCTTGCCCATAACAGCCTCTAATCTCTAATTTGCTACGTGTAATAAGCAACACAAAGCAAGTGGGGAACAAAGTAAAAAAGTTCCTGAAAGAATTGTTTGTGTTTTGTTTATTTGCCAAATAAAATAAACTTCTTGACAAAAATTATCTTTGTTTTTATCCTACACGGTCTGTATTGCTATGAGTGATAAGGTGCCGCGTTGGGTTTGTATGGTTTGTCATCGCTTCACAGGGTGTTTTGCAATCGTTAAAAGGGTAAGCAATTGGTTAAGGTTGACATGAAGTATGATTTAACCCTTGGTGTTGTCCTCATTTAGAGGAAAATCTTTTTCTCTATTTTATACTGTTTAAATGGAAATGTGGAAAAAAACATAATTTAATTTTTTAACTGGTGGGGCCAATCTGGAAAAAGTAATTACATTCATAGTTTAATAAAAATATTATTAAGGGAATTTGTTATTTTTCTAACAATACAGTGGTTGGTCATTTTGACCCAAAGACAACAGGACCGTTAATCCTCTTTCAAGGCAAAGGTGTTTTTTTTGTTGTTGTTTTGTTTTTTGTTTTTACGCACTACTTTCAGCACCACGGACAGTGTTTTGCACTCCGCCGTCGCTCCTTTATTTTTCGAGCCAATTGAATAAAATCATTAAAAAGAACGACAACCGGAGTTAAAAAGAGAGTAAAAACGAGAGTGGAAGATAAAAAGAAAGTAATTAAGAAAGAAAGACTCTTACCGCCCCCATTCTGGTAACATATGTAAGGAAACCTCCAAACATTCCCTAAGTCCACAGCAAAACCCACGACAGACAAGAGAAAGTCCATCTTTTTGCTCCATTTGTCCCTTGAGTCTGTTTGCGTGATGATCGGCATCTGGACGCCGTTTCCGGACGTGTATCCAAGATTTGGGATCATACTCACTTCCATGACTACCAAGACCTGTTGAGACTGCGAAAAGTCAGCCAGGGGAGCCGCTCGTGGAGGGTAGGGGCGGGGGCTGAGACGGTGACTGGCTGCTGTGGGCTGGCCCTTGACAATGCGGTAACACTAAGATAGTCCAAAAAAATGTTTGCTCATTGTTTAAGTAAGGCACTTCCAAGGTCTGGCCTGGGGACCAGTTACGGCCCACAATCAAATGTTTACTGGCCCACCGCCTCTTACATAGAATTAATATGTGGCCCGCTAGCAATGTTGATCGCAGTATAAAATGAATTTGTAGTAAGAAAAAAAAAAAAAATCACCATTTCACCTGACTGTAGCAGTAGCTCTTTGGCCACATTGCTCTTAGCTTTCTGTGGCTTTTTTTCTAGGCTTTTTCCAAAATGGCGACTGTAAATAAAAAAAGGAAAGTTGACTGTGAGGGCCACTGCTTTTAGAACAAGTAGAAATTTGAGTATTTTTTTCACAGAAGTTTTAAACAACTGCGTCTGCCTAATTTGCCAAGAGACTGTGTAACTAACCTGTATTTTGAAAGTGTATAACCCGCTAACTATTACATATCCCCGGGAATTCGGCTAAAATGATTGAAAACGAATACTGTAATTATGGGTGAAATTGTGGGGTTTGGTCACTTTGAGTCTACGTATTTTATATTCATTCTTATAGCACTCGTTTTCGGTTGCACTTCACAATACAGCAACATTTAGTTTTTAGAAAATACACACAGTCTCAGGTCTGTGTTTGTTTGTTTTTTGCTTACTGTGATGCAGAATGCCGAATAAGACTAGTGGTTAAATATTACACAAAAACTGCTGAATGAAGATGATATAAGCATTTTTGGTCAGACTTTAGACAATAACCAAGCATTGCTCTGCACCAGAAAGCATGGAGTTTAAAAGTAAAACATTAATCTTTCCATTGTAAAAAGCAATGTCACAATCACCCGGATCGGGAACACCTGAGCTCAGGATTTGGCGCCAACAGTCAGGACAGCTGATTGGCGCACCCTGTCCATTTGAATCCTCAGCTTCCGGAAACAAGCTGTCTGATTGTACTATGCTACCTGTTGCCATCTGCTCAGAAAGCCCGTACCTCCGACTCTTTGCCTGCCTCCTGTTTTTCTACTTGATCTCCGTTGCCGACCCGTTTCCGAATTTGCCTACAACCTGCCCTGCCCTTCTGATTCCTGATCACATTTCCGAACACTACGACGCCCTTTTTCTCCAGCCCCGACCAACAACATGACGATTCCGCCTGTCCGCGACCATTCCCGCCAAGCCTTCGCCCGCCTGTCAAGCTTCATCAATCCGTCAAACAACGAATCGAAGAATCACGCCTTGTCATTCCTTCCAAGAAACGAGTGCAAGTGATCTCAGTTTTCCTTCTGTCCCGCCTGATAAGCAAAGGGAACCCATAAAATAGTTTAACTCCCTGTCCGTAGAAATTCAAAAACAAAACGTTTAATATTATATTATAGCTCTTTTGGGTGGTTTTCGTTTCCATCAGTTAGAAAATAACAACCCATTTTAAATCTTTATGGGTCTGATTTATTGATCGAAACATTAGAGATGATCTAATCCTCCTCCAAGTCTAAACTAATCTTTTAAATAAATGCAAAATTGAAATAAAATAAAAAACTAAATCATAACTCTTCAATCTGAAAACAAATTGCACATAAAGCTTAACAAGTGTATTTAAAATAAAAAACTAAAATGTCAAAAAAAGTCTGGCAAAAAGGAACTATAAACATTCATTATTGGCATCTATGAAGGCACTAAAATAAAATTTTGTTTACTGTCCCATTGAGACTTGGCCTGGCTCTTAAATTGGAGATTATCACATTGTAAAAAAGTTGAGTTAGTACCAAAAAAAGGAAAAAAGGAGTAATGTAATATCTGAATAAGCAATTTTAATATGCACACATTTTGAATGCAATTCGACTTTGATGAGTAAAATCCTCACAAAACATTTTTTTTCAACATCTTAGACAGCAGTTTTGGATCAAATATAAATAATTTCATCACAATTGAATCAAATCAATCAATTGTAAGATTCCCAGGACGCATCTACTGGTATACGTTTTACCACCCAGAACCTCAGCTCCTTTAACACAACACTGTGAAATTGAAGTTCCATAATGATTTTTCTACATCCATATTTTTCTTTTATTTTAACAAAAAAAGAATACAACATGTGGGTACTCTTTACAAGGTTTGAATGTAAAACTTCAAAAAAAGTAAACTAACACCCAGTTGCTCAAAACTTGACATTTGTAAACTATGAATAATTAAAAAGGAAAACCTTCAAAAATGGCACTTTCTGATAGAAGTCTTCTTTGACGAGAGATTTAGCACCACCTTTTTTCTATCTCTGCCCTGAGTGATTGGGGTGGTCGGATCGATCCAAATATCAATAATATTGGTATTAAAGAAAATCTGGGATCGGACCGCTCCCCTTGGCCGCTTTTAAGTTTATTTCTGAGTTCGTAACTGACAGGCACACTTTTAGCACCTTTCCCTACCTGGCCTGGTGATCCAGCCTGCCTGCCTGCCAGGCAGAAGAGAGAACCAAATCGATGTGCACTCTTACCAGAACCTAAAAATGACAGAGGCAAACAGGAAGTGCAGCCCGGTGCAGACTTTTTTTAGACTACAGAAAAGGACAATACCAGTTGAAATATGTATGTCAAAGTAGTCTGCTACAGTGGCAACACCACACATTTCCATAAACACATTAAAACAGCTCACCCTTCAGAGAGCAACTGTCACGGTTGCAATGGCACCCAATTGGCCCCGCCCGTGTAGCGCCAGCTGCAGCTTGTTGACAGATTGACTCCCTGTCAGTATTTAAACTCTGTCCGTCAGTCCCCTTTTGTCGTTCCGTCTGCGAATCTCTGTATTTTACACGGCAAGCCCTTTTTCGCCTGTCCCGCTTTTTGCTCCTGTTTGTCTCCCGTTACAATCTGTTTTGATCTCGACCACATCTGCTCTCCCGTCCCGAATTACGACCTGTTTTGATCTCGACCACGTCTGTTCTCCCGTTCCGAAAAACGATCCGCTTTTGATCTTGACGACGTCTTTTTTCCTCTCCTGGCTTTCGATTTGTTTCCGATCCCGACCACGTTTTTTCTCTCCTATCCTGCCTACTGACCTGTTTTTTCCACTTCCAACACCGCCATCGCTCGCCACGGAAGTGCCACTTCAGCTTCAGAGCGACCTGCTCCCCGCAACCAGTGATTGTGTGTGCAACCCTTTCCCTTCTTCCCCAAAAAACTGAAAGAAACGTACGCAAGTAGGTCCTGTCTCTGTTCTGGTCCTGACAGCAACAAGCTACAACCAAAATGTAAAAATATAACTGAAAAAAACAGTATACAGTATCTGTAAACACTATAGCTACAGATTCAATTAAGCACAAAAAACACTTTTTTTGCATTAATGTCTCTATTGGGAAATGTGGAGCACATTGTAAAGCGCTTTGGGAAGTCATTGACTTGAAAAGCGCTATATAAAATGCAGATCATTTCATTTCATTTCATTTTCACAACATTGTGTATTGAAAGGTATTTTAGTTCTCTAGATGACAATGTTATACAGTATTTGTATTTGTGTTACATTGGTGCTTCTGTGGTTTGACTCTTTTGTTTTTTGTTCTGAATGAGTTCTAATAGGAAAATCTATATTTATTTATGTGTACTGTTGAGATTTTCATTGTAGTTTTGTAATTTTTTTATAAAAGAAAAACATTTTTAGTGCCCGAAATCTTTGTACTGTGTTGATTGTAATTATAAAACAACTCAACAGAGGAAGAGCTCAATTATCCATTCATCATGACATTTCCAAGCAAAAAGCATCGTATCAGATCAGTATCAATTGATACTACCATGTATTTACTTGGATCGGATTGATTTCAAAATTCCCAGTATTGCCCACCCTTGCTGAATAACCAAAATCATGTTTCTTGCATATTACCTCATCAAAATACTTTACAGAATGTGTTTAAGAAAATTCCCGGTGGTTGAAAGGCTTTTTCTACAAAGAAAATCCATATCCCAAAACAGTCAGTCAGGTTTGCCAAAAAGAAAGGCCAGAAAAAATTTGGCACATGAAGTTTAGCACCTTGAGCAAAGTGAACCGGCCAATCAAATGTTAAAATAAATCGAATAAAATCACAGTAGCTAAAATGTTCTCATTAAGAGGCCCTGAAAATGATAAATCAAATTCCATTGCTTTTAGTGCGGGTTATTTAGGGAGCAAGCAATGGTCAGTTGAGTGCAGAGAGCATCAAACAAAGTTAGTCTGGGTAATGGAGACGACACTCAGATGCCATCAATGTGTCACCCTAAAGGCTAAATATCTCCATCTCCGGTGAGTTGTAACGCCTGTTATAATATAATTGGACAAAAGTACTAAGCGAGTGCAGCTCGGTATAAAACCCCCAAAAAATAGGATTTTGGTGTTAATGGAAGGAAGCAGGAGCTGAGGCAAAGTGCTCAAAATATGGATGGTATTTAATAGCAAAATCAAGAACAAAGTAACAAACAAACAATGAGTCACAAAACAATGAATATGTCCAAACAAAATCAAACCTGACTAAATCAAAACCAGAAACAATGACGTAACCGCAAATGAAAATGCAAAGACCCAACGCTTGGTGCTGTCTGATCAGTCAATATAAAGACTTGGGATAAGTAGTGACATGTTTGTGGGGACTTGGCTCAGGTGTGTCTTGTTCCACACCCGTTTGGCGCCCTCTAGGGGCCAGACCCTAACATAACCTCCCTCTCAGAGGCCGGATGACAGCCTCAGCCCACCCCCCAAAAAGATTCTACTAAGGCTGTGGCAAACACACCTTACACACCAGAACAGGACGGCTGAAGGTCCTTGTCTGTCCCCTGCCGAGACAGAAACCAGAAGCGGCCAAAGCACTTTGTCCTCACCGACAAGGCATGAACCAAAAGTGGCCGAGGGACTTTCTGCTCACCAAGAAGACAGGAACCAGAAGCAGTCAAGGGTCTTTATTCTCGCTGCCGAGACAGGAACCAGAAACGGCTGAGGGACTTTCTCCTCAACGCTGAGACAGGAACTATGAGCGGCCGAAAGACTTTATTTTCTACGCAGAGACAAGAGACAGAGTAGAAGCTTTCCTTTAAGTCCTTTGAGGGTCAGATCATTCTGTTACGTTTTTGGGTGAACCCAAAGGAAGGAAAGGAGTAACTGGGGTGTTCAAAATAAGAATTTTATTTAATAACAAAACAAGGAACAAAGTAACAAACAAGGGGTCACAAAACAAATAACACATCCAAACAAAATCAAACCTCACAAAATCCCAACAGCAAACAAAGAACCAAGCAAAGATTAAAATGCAATGACCCGATGCAGTGTGCTGGCCGAGCAGTCAATATAAATTTAGGGACAGGCGTGTGGAGATTGGGCTTCGGTGTGTCTTGCTCCACACTGGTTGCCGTTTGGTGCCGTGTGGGGAGAATTAGCCTGCCAGATCCCAGCACAGGTTTCTTTTTCGGAGGATGTTGGAATTTTTCAACCAAGAGAACAATTCTAAGGTCATAGATCATCCAACGGAGCAACATCATAACCACCTATATCAACTGTGGCCTTCTCCAGCATAACAGTCTGTCAATCCACATTGGCACACAGCAGTAGAAGAACATCGGACTGACAGGAGCCCCCACGGCCTGTTGGAGCCCGTCGACTCCAATCACGTGCAGGTCAAGCCCGCGGAAGCAGCCCATGGGCAAACACGCCGTTGTTTTGCATCTCATGAAGCGTTGAACCTTCATAAGAAGCACCACGAATGGGAATACGAGTCCATGAAAAAGAAACCTAACACATGTCAGCCTTGTGGGGGGAGTTAGTGTGTCATAAGCTCTGCTTTGACATTTAGCAATGTGCTATTACCTCGTGTGTCAGGTCTGAGTCATTCCTGCAAGGGAATCCATCAAATAGATGTCTGCAGGAAAAGGAGAAGTCATTGCAAGATGCTGAGCAGCAATGCTTAGTTTTGGCAGGTGTTAATTTTGACTATTGTTTCTTTGCAGAATTGGTTGATTGCCAAGACTGAAAGACCGCAGTTCCATTTTTGGAAGAGCACACTGTTTTTCGCTGCCAGGAGTCTGTCTTGACATTCAAATTCTCAGTTTGGTTTTGTTTGTTTTGTTCCTGAGACCTTGAAATTGTTTTTTAAGGGTGGCTTCCACTTCTTTAGTCGCCCATGCAGCAAAATCACGATGTTCTTTTGCTTACTAATCCACTTGACAGCTCACTGCCTCCCAGGTAGAGTGGGATTTTTGGCCCCGAGACTCTACCGTCTGGAACATTGACGCCCACATCAAACTCATGCCGGTAACGGAGAAATATGGTTCAATTTCTGAGTTCTGATTTAGATATATTTACAACAGTGACAAAGCTGTCAGAGGAGACAGATGAGGATGTGCCTCACCTGTCTTAATGTGAATATAAACTAAAAAGGTATTACATCGTTATATTTATTCAGTGTTAAAGTTCTAATTTAACTTCACAATTTGCCTGTTTTATTTTTCAGAATGGCTGAATTTTCACAATATATTATAAATATTATCATGACAATTAGTATGTACGTATTACTGTGCTGAGTGATTGCAGGTGCGGAGTGAGGCACGCAATTATTTTGCCTCAAGAAAGAAGGCAATAGTGAGATCAAAGATTCGTATTTGCCCCACATTTTAGCCCATAACATTAGAATTTGAGTTAGTGTTAACAAGCTAACTACAAGTCAGACTGTCCAGTTTGTTTTTATTTCTCATTGCATGGACTTTTTTCATAAAGGATGATTACCTATTTATTGATGCCTGTATACAAAAGAAGCAGTGCATAGACTTCATTTATAAGTTACGGTAAGACAATAAAACATTTTTTTAATGCTAGTGCTTGTATATTGCTTTATTGCTTTGCAAATAAAATGATAATAAGATGTAAGTTCATTTTTTGTAAATATGACTGTGCCTCACCAGACACAAAACCTCACCATGTTACGCTTTTTGGGTGAACGCAAATGAAAGGACACAGGAACTGAGGCTGCGGAGCTCAAAACAAGGATGGTATTGAATTATGTCACTAGGAACAAAGTAACAAACAAACAAATAATATGTCCAAACAAAATCCATCCCAACAATATCCAAACCAGAAAAAAAACGAACAAACCAAAAATTGAAATGCAAAGAACAAAGTAACAAACAAACAGGAGGTCACGAAACTAATAATATGTCCGAATAAAATCAAACCTGACTATATCCAAACCAGAAACAAATACCAAACTTGAAATCGAAATGCAAGGAATCAAGTAACAAAAAGGTCACAAAACAAATAAAAACAAAATCAAACCTGACAATAGCCAGACCAGAAACAAAGACCAAAAGGGAAATGCAAGAAAAAAACAAAGGGTCACAAAACAGATAACATACCCAAACACAATTAAATCAGACAATTTCCAGACAAGAAACAAAGACCAAACCGGGAATGGAAATGCAATGACCCGACGCAATGTGCTGTCCGGGCATTCAAATAAAGTATTTGGATAATTAGGCACACCTGTATGTGTGTGGAGATTGCACTCGAGTGTATATTGCTCCACACCCAGTTGGCGCCCTCTAGGGGAGGGTGGTGCGCATGATCCTGACACACCACACGTCACCGATTTACAATATTAGGAGAGTCATTATCTGCTGAGTATCATAATAATAATAATAATTTCCTTGTATTGTCATTCTGTGTAACAATGTACACAGAACGAAATGTCGATTGCACCTGACCCGTTGTAGCGAGCCGATGCAGCCGCAGCCAACAGAGGGCGCCGCCGACCACTTTTTAAGTCTTAGGAATGACTCGGCCGGGGCGCGAACCACCGACCTCCCAGTCTCAAAGCGGGCGCCTTACCATCTAGGCTACTGAGCTGGTGCATATATATAAAAGTAAGTCTGTAAAGTTGATTAAATTAAAAAAAGGGAATACAAATAGATATATCACCTCAGAGCTGATTAATGAACTAATTAAATTGATAGGTCAGTTTTGGGCGTATGTGTGTACGCTCAACTTGATAGATTTGGGCTTGATTGTTTTGATAAAATACGTGACACAAAGGGTTATACACAAAATGATTAAAACGTTTTGAAAAATGGATTAGTCATTTTGAGATTTACTCGATTTCATCACTAGATTTATCACCAGACAATTCAAATTGTCCCTAGGTGTGAATGAGGGAGTGATTTGTCTTTCTCTGTGTGCGCAACCAGTTTAGGGTGTCCCCTGCCCACTGCCCGAAGACAGCTGGGATGGGCTCCAGGGCCCCCACGACCCTAGAGAGGATAAGCTGCAGAGAAAATGGATGGATGGATGGATGGATGGATGGATGGATGGACGGACGGACGGACGGACGGACGGACGGACGGACGGACGGATGGATGGATGGATGGATGGATGGATGGATGGATGGATGGATGATGGATGGATGGATTTATCACCAGATTTGTCTTCAGATTTATCACTTAGCAGCGGGGTTCCGTTTTCACTTATAGTTTCGCTTGCAGACCACTAGAGGGCGATACAACACAAGTTGTATGTACGTTTTGAGCTCGTCACTCACCAAAAAACAAGATTGGATGCTTTTCTCCTATGTTCAACACAGTGGAGTTGGATACAGTACTCCAAATTACAATACAGAATTACGATTTTGATGTCTTGCTGTTGGAATTGAATAAAAAATGCTTTTGACACAATGAAAAAAGGTTAACACGGAACGGTTTGCAGCAGGATTTAAATAAGGGATATTTCGTTCGGTTTTTCTACACACACAAAATTGGACATTAGAGTGCTAAAACATGTATTTATTTATCCCTACGTACAAACACAATGTAACATGTATTTATAATCCCTCCACCAAGACTTAACACACACAAACACACTGTTTCTCTGTTCCTTTCACTTTATTGGATATAGTCTTTCTAATATCGCCTTGAAATTTTATTTTACGGAGGATGTTGATAATATTTTCTTACCTTGTGATTTACTCTTGTATAAATTTAATATTTGTTTTATAATTATTAGAATTTTTGCTTATTGCATTATTACCATGTTGTGTATGGAGCTTTCGTGTCTCTTCGATTTCCAGTATTTATTGAATCATGTTTTTACTGTTCCTATTATTTATATTATTAATAATTTTGTGTTTGCTGTTGTTTTTAATGAGGGTGCTGTTATTGTTTATTTAAAACGTGGTATATTAGTGAGTAATAAAATGGTTTTATTTAAAGTACAGTATTCCTTCGCTATAATGCTATTTACGTTTTACCGTTTCTTTACAGATTTGCAATACGCATTGTGTTCTTCATTCTCATTGGCTAAACAGTCTCCCTGAATCCCTGCTTATTATAATTTGACGGTACAGTAGTTATTTGTAAAAAAAATCAAAAATCAAAAATGGAAAAAGTTAATACATATTTTATTTGTTAACAAAATGCTTGAGTCTGTAAAAAGAGTTGTTTCCTTTGGTTTCAGTGTAGAATACAATATTTAAATGTATAAAAATCGTAAAAAATTTTTTTTTTAATGAAATCAAAGCATTTTACTGCATAGATTTCACCTACCACGGCTTCTTTTGGGAATCTAACTCCTGAGATAAACGAGGTATTACTGTAATCTTTGGTTGATGTATTACTTAGTGCCTCCTAGTGGTAAAAAAACAAAAGTTAATTCATTTATAAAACTATATTGATTTGAATACAAAGCAAAACTTATGAACTGCCATATAAACGTGCATATTTGTAAATAGGTCAAGAAATTTCCCTTTACATAACATGAACTTCACCGAGAGGGAGCAAACATGATGGTCCCCATTCTTGTTGCTACCGTAAAGTGGAACACTCTTCATGTCCTGCCGCATGCTCAATTCAACTTTCGGGGTTTTGCCGAGAATTTTGTATCAAGAAACAGAAGCTGAAGAGAGCAGTTCCGTTTATGACTTTATCAAAATGAAACAAAATGAGAAATAAACAGAATATTCTGGACCCGTCAACAGAACAAAGTCCTCCCCAACAAGCATCCACAAAATGGCTGACCATGGGATGTTGTAATAATAGTCTGTGGTTTGCAATACTCTGTGGTCTGTGCAGCCCTTTGAGACTCTTTGTGATTAAGGGCTATACAAATAAATATTTGACTTGACTTGACCATCTTTTTTATAGGAAAGGGGCGTGGTTTGACAAGAATGGAAGTTAACGAAAACGAGGTTTTCCTGACGATGTCAGGAAATCCATCCTTCACAACAGACATTTATCAAAATTGGATCTAACTGGATTTTGCAGTTGGTATGATAAGATTATGGCAGACACAATGCCTTACCGTCAACAGTAAATCAGAAAACCACTTACAAGAAAACAAAAAAGTAAATACTTCATTCAAGTATATAGAGAAGCTCAAGGTGCGTTTATTGCAACAAAATAAATAATGTAATGATTAAAATACAGGGAGTGCAGAATTATTAGGCAAATGAGTATTTTGACCACATCATCCTCTTTATGCATGTTGTCTTACTCCAAGCTGTATAGGCTCGAAAGCCTACTACCAATTAAGCATATCAGGTGATGTGCATCTCTGTAATGAGAAGGGGTGTGGTCTAATGACATCAACACCCTATATCAGGTGTGCATAATTATTAGGCAACTTCCTTTCCTTTGGCAAAATGGGTCAGAAGAGGGACTTGACAGGCTCTGAAAAGTCAAAAATAGTGAGATATCTTGCAGAGGGATGCAGCACTCTTAAAATTGCCAAGCTTCTGAAGCGTGATCATCGAACAATCAAGCGTTACATTCAAAATAGTCAACAGGGTCGCAAGAAGCGTGTAGAAAAACCAAGGCGCAAAATAACTGCCCGTGAACTGAGAAAAGTCAAGCGTACAGCTGCCAAGATGCCACTTGCCACCAGTTTTGCCATATTTCAGAGCTGCAACATCACTGGAGTGCCCAAAAGCACAAGGTGTGCAATACTCAGAGACATGGCCAAGGTAAGAAAGGCTGAAAAACGACCACCACTGAACAAGACACACAAGCTGAAACGTCAAGACTGGGCCAAGAAAAATCTCAAGACGGATTTTTCTAAGGTTTTATGGACTGATGAAATGAGAGTGAGTCTTGATGGGCCAGATGGATGGGCCCGTGGCTGGATCGGTAAAGGGCAGAGAGCTCCAGTCCGCCTCAGACGCCAGCAAGGTGGAGGTGGGGTACTGGTATGGGCTGGTATCATCAAAGATCAGCTTGTGGGGCCTTTTCGGGTTGAGGATGGACTCAAGCTCAACTCCCAGTCCTACTGCCAGTTTCTGGAAGACACCTTCTTCAAGCAGTGGTACAGGAAGAAGTCCGCATCCTTCAAGAAAAACATGATTTTCATGCAGGACAACGCTCCATCACACGCATCCAAGTACTCCACAGCGTGGCTGGCAAGAAAGGGTCTAAAAGAAGAAAAACTAATGACATGGCCTCCTTGTTCACCTGATCTGAACCCCATAGAGAACCTGTGGTCCCTCATCAAATGTGAGATTTACAAGGAGGGAAAACAGTACACCTCTCTGAACAGTGTCTGGGAGGCTGTGGTTGCTGCTGCACGCAATGTTGATCGTGAACAGATCAAAGCACTGACAGAATCCATGGATGGCAGGCTTTTGAGTGTCCTTGCAAAGAAAGGTGGCTATATTGGTCACTGATTTGTTTTTGTTTTGTTTTTGAATGTCAGAAATGTATATTTGTGAATGTTGAGCTGTTATATTGGTTTCCCTGATGAAAATAAATAATTGAAATGGGTATACATTTGTTTTTTGTTAAGTTGCCTAATAATTATGCACAGTAATAGTCACCTGCACACACAGATATCCTCCTAAAATAGCTAAAACTAAAAAAGCCCCACTCCAACTTCCAATATATTCAGCTTTGATATTAATGAGACTTTTGGGTTCATTAAGAACATGGTTGTTGTTCAATAATAAAATTAATCCTCAAAAATACAACTTGCCTAATAATTCTGCACTCCCTGTAATGATGTGAAGATTAAATGATAACGCTAATAAAGCTGCAAAACCCATGCAACCGTGACTACATATTCCGTGACACATTTTAATAATCTAACAGTAGCCAAACCTTATGATTGCTTGCTGGATAAGTAGCACAAACCGGGCAAATAAATTAGAAAGGAAATTGTGCGGTTTGGTCACTTCGAGTCTCCATAGTTTGTATTCTTTGTAGCACTTGTTTTCGGTTGCACTACGCCAGGGGTCTTCAATCTTTTTGTTACTAATTAGCGCAAAGGGCACCGAGTTGGATATGCATTTCTTAAAGAACAACTTATCATATTATAACGACACGGTTACTATGTTAATACTATGTTATTACCAGTGAGTAGGGTTAAATGGACTCAGTTAATTACTAAAACATATTACTTGGAAATCCCAATGACCCAGTACTGGTGAGCCTTTTTGTAGAGCAAGTCAGCAGGCGGCTCAGCTGTCGTTAGGGGGCACTCTGGTGCCTGTGGGCACCATATCGGAGGCCTCTGCACAACACAATACAGTGGCAAATAATAATACACAGTGTCCCTTTAAATAATTTTGCCATTAATACATCCAACACACTCTCCAAAACAAACAATCAAAAAACAATGTACTCTTAAAATGATGTTTTCGCAAGATAATTTTGATATTTACCTCGAGGAATCTATAATGTGCATCAAATTGTTGTTGACCATTTTCTTAACTCTTGCCACCGACAAATGCTTTCTTTTCTTTTTTTCCGAATTGTTGGGTATCAATATCAAAATGTACCGTTTACCAAATTGTTTGAATTAGTTATCTGACTCCATTAACCAAACACAACCTACATTCACCCAACAATTTACGTGCACTCGTTTCTTGAGGGAAAAGATACAAGAAAGCCGACATTTTCACACGGGGGCAGATTTAATTTCATTAACAATTTAACAAAGTGTACTCCATCGAAAACGGCCGAATTAGTGTCGTTGGAGTCTCTGCGAAGCCCTCTTCTGAAGTCCTTTAGCTCTCTCCTATTCACCATCTTCTCCCTGCATAATGGGATGCCGACTCCTCCCATGGGGGTGCCAAGGAAGCCCCCCGTGGGCTTCACCATCTCGGCGAAGAGCGTCGCGATGTCTGGAATACTTAAAACAACGCCGAGCGTTTCTCAAAACAACGCCTGCCTTCCTCCGTCAGAGTCCTGTTATCAACAGAACTCGACAAAATATTTTGCATTTGGAACAGCCTGACCTGTCATTGAACTAAAGCCTACTCAGTGAAAATCTTCATTGCATAATGAGTCAATCGTATAAAATTCTTTATAGTCAAATGTATAAAATCCTTTATAGTCAAATGTATAAAATCCTTCACTATCTTTTTACTTCTTTCATTCATTTCCTTCTTTACTTTGTTTTCTTCTTTTGTTGATTTTTCCTTACTCTTTTACTTCATTTTTCTTGCAGATTTTCCAATGTTTCTTCTTTGTTTCTTGCTTTTTCTCTCTTTTTTCCTATTTTTCTTTATTTTTTTCCATCTATTTTTCCTAGTTCCACTTATTCCTTTACTTCTCTTTCAAAAGGAGTTTTAAGCTGAACTGGGTCCCAGTTTAGTTATTGATTCCAAATATTTAAATATTTCAGTATCCTCGAGCATAAGTTGGCCCACCCTTTAATCAAACATAGAATCTGGAAAGAGGTTTGCCAAAGTGTCGCTGGCCAATGAAATGTCGTCTTTTTCTCTTTAAGAGGCGGGGCCTCAGTGGGAGAGGCGGAGTCACAAGCCGCTTCTGGGAGTCGCAGGTTTCTGTTTGATGGGAGGTGCAAAGCGTGCACGGACACTACACCCATGGCAACAATCATGGCCGGTAGGGAAACTCTAATATGAGTCAAATATATACGCTTAAAAACAACAGTTGGGCTTTTAAAGCTTAAGCAGAGGTCTTTTGAATTTGATTTTTTTTCCTTTGTGTCAATAGAAGCTGAGACGCGTCAGAAGCTGCTGCGCACTGTCAAGAAAGAGGTGGGTGTTTTCTCATGATCCTTAAACAAAACATATTCTCT
This sequence comes from Urocampus carinirostris, assembly GCF_059441175.1. Classification (NCBI taxonomy): domain Eukaryota; kingdom Metazoa; phylum Chordata; class Actinopteri; order Syngnathiformes; family Syngnathidae; genus Urocampus; species Urocampus carinirostris. The sequence continues at coordinate 14,842,729 of NC_142353.1, read as the reverse complement.
TTATTATGTTTTTTTCTTGAAAAATAGGATATAGGATAGCTTTCTTATCAGTTTTACTCATTTTCATATGTCATGCTCATGACACCTGTAAATGCTCCTCCTTCAAATCTGTGAAAGTGCAACGTTTTTTCCCACCCTCTTCCGTAGCACTTCTTATTCGTAGTGATGTGTCGTTCAAGAACTATACGGCCAATTGAGACGACTCTTTAAATCTTCTTATTACTGGGGAGCCGGCTCCTTTCGATACGCTTTTGTCCCCCCGCTTGTTTTTGTTGTGTTTTCATACATTCAGAGATACTTGACTTTAAAATTGCTTCGTATAGAATAGATCAAATTTCAAATGAGTTAAACGTTCATCATACAGTGAAAAACATGACGCTGTTCTAAATTTAGTAGTATAAATTATTTTTAAATTATTAGTTCATTTTGTGCCGAATGTTACATTAGCATTAGTCATATAGTGATTACTGGACTTTTTTTTCTCTTCCCCTTCAATCTTTTTATTCTTTTGTTTCGTTTGTCTGCTAGCTTTTTATCCTTTTTCCTCTTTTTTCCTTTCTTTAATACTTTATCCTAGCTTTTTACTTTGTTTTCTTGATATTTTACTCCCCCTTTCTCTCCCTTTTCCCTTTCATCCTTTAACTATTAAATCTTGTTTTTTCTCTCTAGCTTTCTCCTTTTTTTCTTTTTTCTCCCCCATTTTTTCTTATTTTGTTTCTTTTTTCTAGCATCTGTTTTTTTCTGTTCTTTTGTCTCCTTTTTCCATTTTTTATTCTTCTTTTGCTTTTTCCTTTTTCTTTCTTGCTTGCTTTTTTCCTTTTTATTATTATTTGCTCTTTTCTTTTTTTTTTGATTTTTTTATTTTACTTTTTTTCCTTGCTTTTTACTTCTTTCAGTTTTTCTTCCCTCTTTTTGCTGTTTTTTCCTTTTCTTTTTTATTCATTGTTTTTACTTCTTCTTTTCTTTATTATCCTCCATTTTTAAGTTGTTTCTGCAGAATGCTACATAATAATTGGTAACATTTAGAAGACAACAACAACAAATCTGAAGAGTCGTTTGAGAGTTTAAAGAGCTCTTTTTAGCAAACTGAGCCAAAAAAGCCAGTTCTAGAAAAAGAGCCAGAGTTCCTATCATTACTTATTTGCTCGCTTATATGTGTGCGTTTGTGTGGAGAAGCAATATGGAGGAAACGGATTGAATTGCATGTGTTAGTGGTGTTCATGGCAGAGGGAACGACAACTTTCTGTCAACTGAGCTATTTGGCAGCATCACTGGGGCATAAAAGCATATCTGATGTAGAGAGGAAACAAATGTGGATGGTTCTTGTGGTTTGCTCAGCTTTGTCTCGTTCATGTCATGTTACTGTGGTAACGCCAACTTCCCTCCCTCTCCACAACATGGTATAAACCAGTGTACTGTGAGACCTTGTCTAGTGTGCCACAGGAAAATGCCACATTTTATGCTTGCAAAAATGATGCCATTGTTCATGTTCAGTATCTTTTGCTTTCTTCTTAAAATCATCCCAGTAACTAACATTCATCCATATCAGTAGGTGGCAGCAGATTCCAATTTTATTTTTTTCCCCATATATTAATTTTCTATTCTCAACGTAGGACGGGGAAATACATTAAACATCTTGACTTGTTTGATGAAGCTTTTTAGGATTGCAGTAGAAAAAGCTAAAACAAATTAAATGAAGTAGACATATTGGTCTTCATTTTTCTGATTCTTCTTATTTTACTAAAGGAATGAAGAAAGTTAGAACCTAGTAAAAATTTTTTTCCTTTCACTGTCAGGTATCTTTTGGTCCTCATATCGTTGTTATTTTTATTGAAAACAACAAGCTGAAAATATCATAAAATACTAAAATTATAGCAAAATTTGTAATCCAAATGAAAACAGTATTCTACAGACTAAAAGGCACACCCAAAACCACCAAATTGTCCAGCAATTTGAATGTGCGCCTTATACAATTAAACGATACTGCATACGGTAGCCATTTAGGAATGGATTCATTCATTTACATGGTGAGACGTGATGTCATAATGTGAGTTTGTTTTCAAAGAAATAATCCCTTTAAATCTTCATGCATCTTATAGTCCACTTTAAATTCTGGTGCGCCTTTTAGTGCAAAAATACAGCAACATGTGGTATCCTTTAAGCCATTGTTTTTCAAACCTTTTTGAACCAAGGTATACTTTTATTTATAAAAATGTTCCGAGGCACACTGTCCGTCGAAAATGTTTGAAGATAAAGTTATGTCAAATATTTCACTGGACTACCTCATAAGCAGATAATTAGTATATAAAAAGAAGAAAATAATACTTAAAATAAAAAAGAATGATGTTCTTTATGTTTTTATTTTTTACAGTGCAATCTTAAACCGCTTTGTTAAACAAATTAAGTTATTAAATGTACTGTGCTACCTCATGAGCAGATAATTAGTATTTAAAAAGTATATAAAAATCTACTGCCACCTACTGATATGGATGACTATTACACTTCCTCGTCTGAAGATAGCAAAAATACTGAATAATGGCCTGATTTTTTTTGAAAGATAAAATTAGGCAACTGGTTGAAAAACACTGCTTTAAGCCAAGGGGATCACAAAAACTGTCAATTTAGGCAACATTATTATTCACGCAAAAAAAAAAACACACAAAACTATGTACCAGGAATTAATTAACATTAACATTTTAGATAAACGGTACGCCTAGACATTTAATGGAATTTCTTTTTTTCCCTCTGCTCCAAAATGTTTGAGAAACACTGGTCTAAGCCACATAAGTGGGTTATTTTCTACGTCCAAATGCATAATGGAGTAAACAGGATTCAACAAATGATTATTTAATCATTCCATGAATCTGTTGATTGTTTTTTTTTCAATAGACTGATAAATCTGGTAAAATAAATGTAGTTATTTCAAGGCCAAAATATTGGCAAAATTGTAATCCTTATTTTCCAATGTAGATCATTGGAAACTTAGTTTGTAAAAATAAAAATCTAATCATCATCTTACACGTTGGCTGACAGATATCATATATAATCAAAGTAGAACATTTTGACTAATGAGGTCTTTAATGATTTGCATAAATTCTAATCCAAAAGGTGCCCCTTATAAAAAATGGTTAACCTCTTTTGATAATCAATTACTTGCTGATAAAATTAAATAACTGTGGAACCTCTACAGTCAACCCTGTCAAGATTATGGAGTTAGGACCCAAATGCAAGAAATAATGGCAGGAAAAAATGTATGCGCGAACAAAGTCGTGACACTTTGGAATAACCCAACAAATTAAAACGAATGGAGGTATACATTAAAACTAAAAAGTAAATCAATAAAAATGTAGGTTAAACCTATGATTTACCTTAAACCAAAAACCCAATACCAGGGTTTGTACGGGGGCTTGAAATCCTTTGAAAATGCTTAAAATTTTAATGTTGTGTTTTCAATGTTTAGAAAGTGCTCTATTTTTGGGTCAAGTGCTTGTAAATGCTAGAAATTATTGCCATTTCTGACTTGATAGAGCTGCTTAAAGATGATGCCGACACTATTGTGTTGGCCGAGCTTTGCCATTGCATTTCTTCATTCGTGACTAACGGCAGCTGGCGTATTGTCATTCTCAATTTTATTGTCAAATACAGTATATGTGCAACATAGAGCACAGATGAAATCGCTTCCTCTCACCCATTGTGCTAACATGCAATGAATAAGACATAAAATAAAATACAACTATAAAAAAAACAGAAAGTATGTAAAGATATAAAACATTTAAATAAGAGTTGTTGTTTTTTTAAGGCGGGACACATTTACGAGATCTACCATTAATGGAGCTTTCGGATATTAGTCCAGTGCGGTCTTTTTAAAAATTGTTCGAATAAAAAAACCTTTACTTATTGAGTTTCAACATGACTATTTAAAAAAGGGTTTATAAATCATGCTCACCGAACTGAATTATCACACGATGATTCTAACGTTGTTTTTTTTCTCACGCCGTTTTACTTGTCAGCAATCCAAAGGTCGAGCTTTGTGCCTCTGGACACCTGTCTAAGGTTCCATTATTCTGTGTTCACGCATCGCAATCTGCAATTATTACAAAATATCTTCTTAAAACCGAATGCTAACATTAGTGATGTGTAAACGTGGGTGATTAAAAACAATTATCGCTCAAGCAACAAAAGGGACACCAAAGCGGTGCAGCAAACTCTAAGATGAACTCAGACAAATTCTACTGTAGCATTCTAAGAGATGCATTAGTTAGACTGTGGGTCAGCAACCTGTGGCTCTTTAAGCACCATTCATGTGGCTTCCTGCAGCTTTTTCTAGGATTTTAAGGGTGCTTGAATTTAAATATTGTGTTTGGAAGGATTGAAAAGTGCTTGAATTTTGGGTGAAGTGCTTCTAAATACTTGCCATTAATTTAAGAAGAGTTGCTAAAAAACACTTACATTTCTCTTTGGTGGCATGCCTTTGCCGTTCCATTTCTTCTTCCCTCGAGATTAAAGGCAGCTGGCATTAGTTCGTATTGCATTGTTCTATGAATGTTGGGTTGCGCCCAAGAGGACAGGTGCATGCTAAACCTAAAAGGGCAGTAAGAAATATGTATTATTGCAAGGATTATGTATCGATTATGGATATTTATAAATGGGCCATGCAAAATGAAGGTAGTGTTTCCCTCTGTTTAATTGTAATTGAAAGAGGTTCTTGCTGAATATGTATGTACGTATTACTGTGATTTTTACTCAACACTTGTATGGGGAGAGAGTTGTCTCTCAATATTTATCCACGTACTGTTCACGTATTATATATATATATATATATATATATATATATATATATATATACTATAATATATTTGAGAATTAATCAGGATCTATCAATCATAAGTCTTGCTAAATAAAAATGCAAGATATGTAAATCGCAGATATACTTTTGGATCTGCAAAATACACGATTTACACTAAATTTGTTCTTTTTTACGGGACTGTAGACATTTTAAACAGGCTTTGAAAGGTATGCGAACCCTGTTTTCCGAAAATGTGTGGAAATGAAAAAAGATTGGGGAGGGTCTGTTCGGAGGTGCTTGAGAGGTGGGTCCGTCAGGTAGTCGAACCTCTGATTCAAGAGGAGCAGTGTAGTTTTCTCACATGCCATAGAACAGTGTACCAGCTCTACATACTCTGCAGAGTGATCTAGGGTGCATGGGACTTGGAGAAGGCATTGGACTGTGTTTCTCGGGAAGCCCTCTGGGGGGGTGATCCGGGAGTATGAGGTACCGCACGGTGTTATATGGGCTGTGCGGCCCCTGTATGCCCGGTGCCAGAGTTTGGTCTGCATTGCCGGCAGTAAGTCTGATTTGTTTCCAGTGGGAGTTGGACTCAGCCAGGGCTTCCTTTTGACACTTCCTGTTCATAACTTTTATGGACAGGGTTTCTAGGCGCAGCCTTGTTCGGGAAGGGGTCCATCTCTAATATTTTTTCGATCATGAGGTGCTGTTGGCTTACTTAAGCTGTGATCTTCAGCTCTCAATGGAGTGATTCGCAGCTGAGTGTGAAGCGGCTGGGATAAATATCAGCATCTCCAAGTCCGAGACCATGGTACTCAGCTGGAAAGCGTGGCGTGCTCTACTGGGTTGGGGATGAGATCCTGCCCCCAGTGGAGGTGTTCAAGTATCTCAGGATCTTGTTCACGAGTGAGGGTATGATGGAATGGGAGATCAACAGACGGCTCTGTGCAGCGTCTGCGGTCATGCGGACCCTGTACCAGTCCGTTGTGGTGAAGAGGGAGGTGAGCCGATAGGCAAAGCTCTTGATTTACCGGTGGTTCTACTTTCCTACCCTGACCTATGGTCATGAACTTTGGGTCATGACCGAAAGAACACTATCTCGGATACAAGTGGCTGAAATGAGTTTCCTCTGCAGGGTGGCTGGGCTCTCCCTTAAGATTTGGTGAGAAGCTCAGTCATCCAGGAGAGCCTTAGTGTAGAGCCTCTGCTCTTCCGCATCGAGAGGAGCCAGTTGAGGTGGCTCAGGTATCTGATAAGGATGCCTCCTGGGCGCCTCCCCTCAGGAGGTGTCCTGGGCATGTCCTATCGGAAGGAGGCAACAGGACACACTGGAGAGACTACGTCTCTAGGCTGGCCTGGTAAAGCCTCTGGATCCCGTCGGATGAGTTGGATGAAGTGCCTGGGGATAGGGAGGTCTGGGCTTCTCTGCCAAGGCTGCTGCCCCCAAGACCTAACCCCGGATAAGCGGAAAAAAGTGAATGGATAGATGGTTTTCTGCAGGAGTACATACTTGAGACAAACATTCTTTGTTATGTTTGAGTGAGGCAGATCCAAATGCAGACACATGAGCTGACTGACTAAAGTTTATCTGGGGGCAAAGGGAATTAACAAGAGGCGCTCCGCACATTGGAAGGGAGATAAATTGGTTCACAAAAAACACAAACTGGAAAACTCTCTTGGCTGGCAAAGTTCAGGTAGTCCAGGAAAGATTGGCAAATGTACACTGGCAGGATATCAGGAATTTACAGGGCAAAGAACCAACAACTTTTGCTGTCAGTGCAGTCCTTTAATTATAAGTACCTGATTCAAGCCAAGTCCAGGTGATGAGGTCCTCCAATTTGTGTGCCGGCCATTTTCCAATGCTTGAAAAATATTTTGAATAAACATTAAATGACACACATTGATGCTTGAATCCCCTTTTTCTTTTAATTTAAAAGTAGCTTTATAGTAGGAATTTTACTGTATTTGTGGCTCCAGGCATATTTGTTTTTGTTATAAAGGTGGTGATTCTGGGAACACATTTGTTTCTTTTGCATGCCTGTGTGTGAGTTATCTTTTATGTTTGATTGTGTTTATGTATTAATCTTTGCTTTCGCTTCAATCGAAATGGCCAGTTACCAGAACCATCAAACAAAGAATCGGAGCGATTCATTCGTAGCACGTTGCATGACTCATGGTGTCGTATTTAGAACCCAAAAATTGGATGATCCGAGTTAAAAATGAATCACTGATGTAAACAAATCTTCAAGGTACAAATAGTTCGTCATCAAGCAATTATGAATCATTGAACTGGAAACACATGATAAACCAGAAGACTGAATGTTAAAGGACAGCAGCAGACTGTTAAAATGGTTTTAGTGGAGATGGGATCTCCCTTCTGTTTGTTCTGCTCAGGAGCGACTCTCTTGCCGTGTACGCTCTTAATCACCTTGTTGCCATGGATATTCCCATCACACACTAAAGTCCTCGTCTCGTAAACGAAGAAAAAAAAAAGAAAAACGAAAATGAAAAAAGGAACTGGGAACAATTTGCTGCGTTTGTTTTTATTATAACACAAAAAGGAAAGACTTACACTTTTGTATTTATGGTCCAGACTTTACACGGCTGGGACCATTTTTATTATTTGTTTTGCTCAGAAGAGGAAGCAGGTTTTTCTTCTGGAAGACGGTTTAAGATGAAATCAGGGAAACTGGAATGTTGAAAATGTAGTCTGATTAGTTTTCAAGCGAGACCTTGAATTGTGGTAACGTACAATTACATTTGCAACCCCAAATGATTTATTAGCCTTATATAAACCATTAAATGTATTTTCCACGACTTGGTTCACATTTTTCTGACTACAGGGTTCCGCGGATCCTTGAAAAGTCTTTAAAAGCATTCATTTCATTGTTTTAAAAATAAAGCCTTCAATGGCATTTAAATGTCTTAAATCCAATTTTCAAAGTCTTAAAAATGTTAACCTAAAGATGTAGTCATATCAATTGTTCACATCCAGGGGTATTACAAAGTATTTTTTTAAAGAATGTGTTTTTATGATGCTACACTTAAAATTGGTAAAGAAAATTTCAGACTTCATGATAAAAATGCTTTGTGTATGCAGCAGAAGAGTTCTTTGCGATTAATAGTCTTCTGCCAGTTTTGAATGAGGACCCATGGAATACTGTAAACATCCTTTTTATTTATTGTTATTGTTTTGTTTGTATCAGTTGTGGGGTTTTTTTTTGGGTGGACTTGGTCTTAAATTTGATTTTCCAAAGACATTAAAAAGTCTTGAATTGAATGTGCCTTAAGCTGTACGAACCCAGGAGTAGCTAACACACTATTCAGTTGTCACAGGCAAATTCAGCGACTAATTGTTCTCTACACAAAGAGACTGCAAGTGACGACCAATATGAAATAATGGTTGACAAACAAGACATGTAATTTGAGTTGCTGCATGCACATAATGTGGACAATGTTTGAGAAATAAATGAGGTATTACTTTGTAAATAGACAGACTTTAGCCATAAGTTAATGTTAACCATAATGCCCACCTGAATAACTTAACATTTTCATGAAAAAAAATCTGTGATGTGCAGTCAGGAAAGATTGGCGAGACTGTGCCTCACTTGTATTTTTTTTTTTCATTTTACTTCACGCTTTATGTTATGAACCAGAACAGGATCAGGACCCAAACGCGTGACGTTACTCACGCAAGCCTTTTATTTTACGGGAAATAGGGAATCATCCACGTTAGGCAGCAGTCTCGTGTGAAATGATAAGAAGTCAGAGGCCAATGAGATCGATACCAATTGCCCGAGTTGATATTGGACAGATGGGGTCGATAACGGACAGGACGAGACAGACAGGATAGATAATGAAACATGAGATCGAAAATAAACAGGACAAACTAGACGGGAAAGAAAACTGGAGAAAATAATAAACGGGACAAAAATAGACTGAAACAAAACTGGAAACAGAAATTAAACAAGACAAAATAAACTGGCACAATACCGGACAGGAAATACCAACAGGAACAGGACAGAGTCGAAACCCACGTCTTGCGGGGCAGAAGTTCGTTGATGGACTGACAAAGGAAAAATGAGAGTACTGAGCTTAAATTGACGGAAAGCCAATCTGTCAATAAGCCGCAGCTGGGGCCACACGAGCGGGGCCAATTGGGCGCCATGGCAACCGTGACACTTTAGGGATTTTCTTTTTCAAAATCACAGAATTTTCCCGTTATATTATAATTATTATTAATACAATTGGTATGTAAGGTATTACTGTGCTGAGCGTCTGCAAATGCAGAGGCATGCAATTATCTAGCCTCATGGCAGGGGGCGATAGTTAGACCAATGATTCCAAATTTGGCACACATCTCGGCCCCAAACAATAGAATTAGTATAGTTTTGGCACGCTCACAGCAAGTCAAACCATCCAGTAATGTTTTTTCTCATTGCTTGGGCTTTTTCCATAATGGAGTATTACATATCTATTGATGCTTTCATTCAAAGGGAGCAGTTTGTAACATATTACTGTGCTAAGCATTTGCAGATGCAAACCGAGCTACACAATTCTCTTGTCTCATGGCAGAGGGCGACAGTGAGACTGAGGATTCCAAATTTGGCATACCCACTTCGGCCTTAACAATATAATTAGTATAGTTTTAACAAACTCACAGCAAGTCAAGCCATCCAGTAATGTTTTTTTTCTCATTGCTTGGGCTTTTTGCACACTAAGTTTTACGTGGTATAGTCCCATTTTTGTGCAGCCGAAAAATCTCACCGAGCACAATCGCAAAACATCAGATGCAACGGGAATCAAACCCGGAACGCGGCGATGAGAGCACCTAATACTAACCACAATATAGATAACGTACAGAAAGGCATTACATTTTGTGTAATATTACAATTGTTTTTATTAATGGTACCATAGATGAATGTAAGAGAATGGAGAAAATCAAAATTGTTTTAAAAATATAAATTAACTCAAAAAAAGCAGGACGAAGACAACAAGTACTTGGTGTATCTGATGAATCCGACTTTTAAGGACATCAAATAAATGCATTGTAAATTTTATGTTGGTATTGTGTTCGTAATTTATGTTGTCAATAAAGGATTTTAATTATGGCTACTCCTATTCAACAACGTTTCTCACTTCCGAATGTGAAACAAAATTTCATATTGATTTTTAATCAGGAGTGTGCTTTATACTTGAATAAATACGGTAATGAACACAGAGCTCAACTAATTTTTTGCTTACTGTGTCACAGGCAAGGAGTATTTACTCAAACTAAACGCTAAAGAATAATTCACATTGTGTTAGCCTTCCAAAAGTCTACTCGCTAAATTACAACAAAAAATGAAAATGTCATAGGAAAACGGGCAAACGAAACTAGCAGCTACCTTTTTAACCCATGAGGAACCACAACAACACAAATGGAGGCAAATTATATAAAACAACTGCTCGCTGTGACCTTTCTATGTTCTTTCACTGAATATATGCACACAGTAGAATAACTGTGTGTATTGCGTTTCCTCTTAAGGCTTTGGGCCACACATCAGAAAGGACATCACACTATTACACAATGCTAAAATATGGAATATTTCCACATTCTAATTATTGTATTATCAGACTATAAGGCGCACCTAAAAACCACAAACTGGCCAGAAATTTGAAAGCGCACCTTGTAGTCCCGTGCGTTGTGTATACCGCTGAATATAATGGACAAGATTGGAAATGCAGACAATATTTATAGATGTACGTTAATACCCAAGATTTTAGAGTATTTGAGCAATGATTGGTCAATCGTCAATTATTGCATACCTAATCCGCACATTATTTGCAAGGGGGTTTAAATATCCGGGTCTTGGCGCCGACAGTAAATCAGTGTTTCTGGCAACATGAGTAAAAATAGCGAAATAATGAGAAAAGATAATGCCTTTTCGTGTGTCATTTGTACAACTGGTGGTTGCGTGGTTAAGTGTTGGCCTCCTCGCCATGACACCTGTTCGATAACCATCTTGCTGTTTGATCAGCGCTACTTGTCGATGGATTAATCATTGTACTATTTTAGGCTGCAAGTATATGAAGTTCTTAACGCTTATACACAAATAAACACGGTAACTCTTACCATAGTCTAAATTTCCTGTGCCTTATAGTCAAGTGTGCCTTGTGTGTAAAAGATAAATGAACAAAAAAAATTTGGGGGATTGGGCTTGATTATATGGTGTGCCTTATACTGCGGAAAATATGGTACATAAGAGTATTTTTTCTGTTTTGACTTAAATGAGATTTTAATTCCTTCTTTCAACTTGGCGCTTTAATCCTATTTATTAACATAAGTGAGGCAGTGAAACAGCAATTATTATTTCGGCAATAATTGTTTTTCAATTAATGGATTCATGTCTCCCAATTAAAGCAGGACATGATTATACTTCAGAAGACTGTTACATCCTGTATCTTCTTAATGAGCTTGCCGGGTGTTCTTAGAGCTGTCCTGTCCACGTGTAGGCGTCGCTATTTCCACGTGGTCCTCTGCCACCCGGTTATACACGATCAGTCTCCCCAAATGCACCGGCAAATAACATGAGCCATTATCGAGACAACACAGGATGTCTGAGGCGGCAGAATCCACTCCTGGCACAAAAATCGCTTCGAATGAGACCTTTTATTCCTAACCAGCATGTGTGGCTGTGTGTTTGTGTTCTGTTGTGTGCACAGACTCAACACGCGTCTGCTGCCAAAGGATACAAAGATGGTAGAGTCATGAAGCACACATGCAGCACGTTTTACTGACTCCTGTTTAAATGCTGCCTTGTTAAAGGCCTCTTTTAGACTTTATTTTTTGACCTTTTTTCACGTGTTGATGCAAATTTGTGGTGTTTCACGGTAGCAGACCACTTTACCACACATATTCATACTTGTCAACCTCAGCTAATGTATCTCCTCATTAACGATTGCAATTCACCTTATTAACTGTGTGTAATTATTATTTTTCTTTACTTGTTTGCCTAGCCTTTCACGAAGAATGAAATGAGAAGAAAGGGAAGAAAAAAATTAAAAGAGAAAAAAAGGGAAAACAATAAAAAGGGGGTGGGGAGTATAAATATGAAAACAAAAAGGAAAAATAACAGGAAAAATACTTAAAAGGTGTGTAACGTAGTTTGGGGTGTCCTTAAAATGTCTATAGTTGAATATTATCTCCATCAAATATGTGTTAACGATGCCCAACTGAGTTCAAAGAGCCTTTGTAATAGAATCCAGAAAATCTACATACTTTTATTTTAGTTTTATCATGCTTGGAGCGTCTGCCAGGCTGCCGACTAGCGCGCGGATGCGGGCTGCATTACGTGAAAAGGGGACGGAAGCCATCATGCCGATCTTCCACAAAGGATAATAAACTAAGAACAATGATGGATGGCTAATTAAGAAATATATTTATTAAGTCAGTGAGAGAGAAGCCCTCTTCTTTCTCTCTAAAGAAAAAAGAACTTACAAACAAAATGTCAACATTCGTGTTTGTTTCGGGCTCGGTCCTTCAAATCAATTTCATTTGTCGGGCTCCAGCTGCCTAAGGCTTCAATCCCTGTGGGTTTGGTCTGGTTGGATTTTGGTTGGAACTTACCTTCTAGTTGGTGATATTCAAACATGATCTAGTTTGTTTATTGACTTTTTCATGTGAAGTGTGTAGATATTATACATCTATCTATACATATTTACTTCTATTTATTCTTTTAATCTCTATTTCTATATATTTATATATCTATCTATACATCCAGCTATCGATATATATATATATATATATATATATATATATATATATATATATATATATTATATATATATATATATATATATTATATATATAAGAATAAACATAGGTTTGTGCAAAAGCTCCAGGTCTAAGACATCAAATGGTTTTTGGAATCGTGAGGAGCTGAGATAACAATGTTTGATTGGATGTTCGTGGTGATTTCAAAGTTGCTATTGGGTTTTTGAGACTTTTTTTCACCAGGTGCATTGGTCCTTAACAGGTTCAATTACACCGGCAAGTGGCCTCATATATTAATGTTGGATCAAGACTGATGCTTGGCCAAGATTGCATTGTCTGCAGTTTTCATGCTGTGCGAGGGTTTCATGAGCTTGGAATGCTGCTCATTCACTGATTCTTAATACCACGGTCTTCACGCTTACAATCAAATATAATCATGATTTCATTGTCATGCCTGTGTCCCTTTTCAGTTCGATTTGTTAGCATTTAAGTCCCCATCTGGGCAGCAGAATGCTTATTCTCTAGCTTGCATTATATCCTACATTGGCCACGCAAGAGTTAAAACTGAAACAAAAGCGAGTCTTTTTGCCAAGCTATGCACGTCAATATAGTTCAATCTCCTCTTGACAAGATGAATGAATTTTCTATTCATTAAAATCGACAAAATTCATTCTGCAACCCACTCTGGACCCCTACCAGTTTTCTTACAAGGCAAATAGGTCAATGACAGACGCCACCATCATAGCACTCCACTCCTCCCTGAGCTACCTGAAGCACCGAGGGAGCTATGTGTGGCTGTTCTTGTTGAATGTCAGCTCACCCTTTTGGGTCATCATCCTAGGGAGCCTGGTGCTAACACTGCATCAGGGCCTCTCCATGTTAAACTGTTAGTGGATAAAAGACTGCCTAACAGATTGTACACAATCTGTCAAGCTTGGAAATCACTGCTCCTCCACCATCACACTCAGTACTGGTTCTCCGCAAGGGTGTGTATTAGGTCCCCTTTTCTTCACTCTCTATACATCTTAAGGCACCCCAGCCCATCCCTTGAATAACATCAAGTTTCACTGATGACACCACCATGGTCAGACTCGTCTCAGGGGAAGATGAGTCAGACTACAATGATGAGATCAAAAGACTAAAAGCATGGTGTTTGGTAAACAACCTCCCACTGGACACCACGCTGGATTTCAGGAAGCACAGAGCAGACCCACCCCCGCTTCATATCTCCTGGGACAGCGTGCAGATCTGTGAGGACCTCTCCTGGTTGGTCAACTCTGTGGTGGTGACAAAGAAGGCCCAGCAACGGACAAGAAAACCGACAGAAGATTTGGATTTTTTTTTTACAGGGCTTCCCCCTGCCCAGGCTGGATGATATTGCCAGCCTCCCTACTCCAGCAGAACTAAACACATCCTGAAAAACTCCTTAGACCCCAACAACTGTCATCGGGCCGAGTGTTCAGATTGTACAAGACTCGAACGAACAGACTGAGTGAAAGCTTCTTCCCCAGAGCTATCAACAGACTCAACCACAAGCACACATCAGACATGTGGAACACAGTTTTGAGTGCAATATCCTATCTGTGTGTATATTTTTTTAAATTTTAAATATGAATACTTCACATTTTTATTCATATTATTATATTTTATTTTGGTATATTTTTGCCAACTGGAGTGCAACTTTAATTTTGGTGTAGAAACATAATAATAAAAGAGGTGATTCTGATTCTTATAACTGTCTTGTCGATGATTTGTGGCCATTGCCAGTTTTTATAGAAGACAAACAGGCATGTATCGACTCCTCATATACAACGTGTCTTAGTGGCCACCATGCACATTAATATTGCAGATGGGACGTTAATGGGTGAACCTTCTGGTTTATTTGCCCTGCTATTGCAAAAGAAAATTGGAATCCGGCAGCTGGAAAACCTTTTATCACGCTCAGTGATGCCTTCTGGGTGCACTGCATTGGAAAGCCTCATTTTGCTAGGAATCTGAAACACTCATTCATTACACTGTCGCAGCCACGGCTACGTTTACAACATGTTACCGGCGGGCCCTGGCAAGACCCTGTTATGCCCGAAACGTATTGTGCTGTGTGATTTTGTCCATTTTTTCCCCTTTGGCTTTCAAGTCTTGACGTTTTTTCTTATTGTGTGGCAGTCAGTTGTTGAACGGAGCTGCTGGGTCACAGGGTTTGAAAGTGGTTCCTCCAGGGGAGTGCATCCACATACAAAAGATAATTTGATTTTGATCCACTTGGTGCGAAGCAACTCAAGGAAGTGGGTGTATAATTTAATTTGCTTCAGCTCAGTTGCAAGAAAACGCTGTAATGACTTTTGTTGTAATCATACATACTTTTTATTGAAGTTGTCACTATTGTAAATGTCGGAGACGATAAATATGTGTGTATGGGTTATTTTGTATTCTCATAGAATTGGAATAGCAAATTAATCGTGTTGTTTGTTTGTTTTTTAAACGGGAGGTAGGAATACTGTCTCACTTATTCATAACTTTACTTAACTGTACAATCTTGGAATTATTGATATTCTAAATTTTGAAAGCTTTATAATGTGACCGTTGGCATGCGAGTTTGGCCTTAACCTGATAATGTCTAATGACTAATGTACTGTAAGGCCATTATCGCATTCGATATTATTTTGAATTTCAGAATTTTTTTTGTAAAATGAACTACAAATTCATCAGATATTATCACAATTAATTCATTATTTTCAACAATTTAAAGATATTTGATATAAAAAAAATACTCAATTAAGCATTAAGTAACATGCATAATTTTAAAGGTCACGCGGCTACTTTCTTCTTATGTCGTGATTGCCAATTTGGAGCACCTGCGGCGGCTTGATTGGCGCCAACAGCCGGACAGCTGATTGGTGGACACTCCCTTTTTAAACCCCCGGCTTCCTCTTGGGGATTGTCAGATTGTTGCGAATTGTTGCATTCCGCTCAGTGAGTTTTCTCGTCCGACTGTGCTAAGCCTTTTCCTGCCTGATCTTTGTTATTGACCTGTTTCTGGATCTGATTACGCCCGTTCTGCCTGTCTCCTGTTATCTGACCTGTATTGCCCCGTTACCTGCCTGCCTCCTGCTAACGACCTCACTTACGAACACAACATCGCTTTTGATCTCCAGCCCCGGCCAACGACTCACTATTCCCGCCTGTCTCCGTCCGACACGGAAGTGTCACTCCCGCCTCGCTCGCTCCTGTTGTCCGTCAGTCCTCGGATCAAGCAAGCAAGCAAGCCTTACTCTCCCTCTCTTTTCAAATAAAAAATGAGAAATGTACGCTATTGAGTCCTGTGTCCGTTTCTGGTCTGTGACATCTTACTGGATGTTGGTAAGGCCATCATCGCATGAGAAAACTGTAACTGCCACTATCAAACGAAAAATATTAATTCATTATTGGCTAATTGGCGATTGTTTCAACAAACTTGTGGTATCAATACGTTAGTATTGATGTTTTCAAAAAACAAAACAATGACAGTGCAACTATGGTATTCAAACTTGAACAGTTTTTCATGATTTTCTCTAAAAGCCATAATGGTCAGTACTGCCATTTTTGCATAAGGTTAAATGATTGTTTACCTCTTCAAACTATTTTTTTTCACTGATTCCAGAACTGTCAATCTTGACTCATCAAAATTTCATTTCCTCAATTATGTTTCTTTAAACGTGGACATTGATTTTGCTGCAGTTGAACAAAGTTCCCTAGTAAAGCCGTTAGTTTGGATGTTGTGATTGTGAAATTCTGAGAAAATTTTTGCCCTACTCTGGACAAACTCCTATTTTCACCTATGGTCACATTTAGTTTGACCTCAGATAGCAGGGTTTCTCGTACACATGGTGACAAATCAAAATCTCATTTGTAACTTTTGCACGGCCTTAAATGGAAACCGATATCTGTACTTCAAAGTGACATTTTCTTCATACTTATAGCATCTGCAAATATCCTTGATTAATTCACCGCTAAACCAAGTGAGCACACATCTTTAACTGGACTTACCTCTGCTGATGTTACTATTTGAGAGACTGCTTTCATTTAGATCCTCGCAGAGATGAATTACTTTTATTGACGTATGGTCTTTGGTAGAACAGCACTCTGCAACACGTGTCGTCTCCATAGCAACATGCAGTCTGGATGTGCTTTGACACATTGCCTAAGGAATACATTGGAGACCTGATCAGTAACCCAGATAAGATGGATGAGAAATAAATATTACAGCTGCCAAAAGTCAAGCTATCCAATCAGGCTGATGAATTAACAATGCATCAAGTGTGAATCTTGTAACAGGCATTTTAGTTGTTAGACAATATACATAAATTACTCATTGTATACACCGCTGCTATTCTCAATCACATCTCTTTACTGTGTATTTGGTCTGTTGTTTACAAAACATTGTTACCCATCCATCCATTATCTGCACCGCTTATCCTCAGTAGGGTCACGGGGGTGCTGGAGTCCATCTCATCTATCTTCGGGTAGTGGGCAGGGGACACCCTGATCTGGTTGACAGCCAGTCGTAGGGCACACAGAGACAGACAACTCACTCGCTCATTCACACCTAGGGACAATTTGGACTGGCCGATTAACCTCACATGCATGTTGTTGGAATGTGGGAGGAAACTGAAATGCCCAGAAGAAACCCGCTCAAGCGCGGGGAGAACATCCAAACTCCACGCAGGAAGATTTGATCTCGCGACCTCAAAACTGTGCCGCACACGCGCTAATCACTGCGCCGCTGTGCTGTCCTACGTTTTGTTACCCTTCGTCCAAATTAAAGGAGTATTCAACACAGAATATCTGATGGTTGATTTCCAGTTGCATTTAACTGTTTAAAAATAAGCCAATCTAGAAAACTTTAATCACGCATAAACAAAAACGATAAACAATCCTTCCTGAGTTATAAAGATTGCAGGGTTTTTTCCTTTTTTTGCTCATAATTAGGTGTAATGTAGTAACATTGACCTAAAATGTAGATTTAATATTATTACATCACTTTCAACAAGTACGTCAAATTTCAATGGTCAAAAAGCTAGTTTAAGGTTTTCACATATTTTGTGAGGTGAAGTGATTTGGCATGCCACCTGCTTTGAAAAGGTTTAAAAGCAGCAAGTGCAACTATTGTTAAGCTCAGAGGTCACTTTTCATTAAGAATTGTAGGTCAGATGTCAAGAACCCGAACCGGATCAGGACCCAATCCCGTGACTTTCTCACACAAGCCTTTAATTTTATGGGAAATGGGGAGTCGTGCACGTTAGGCAGCCGGTCTGGCGTGGAAAGACAAGAAGCCAGAGACCGACAAGCTCGATTCCAATTGCCCGAGTTGATCTCGGAGAGATGGGGTCGATACCGGACAGGACGGGACAGACAGGATAGATAACGAATCAGGATATCAATAATAAACAGGACAAAAATAGACGAAAACAAAACTGGAAACCGAAATTAAACAGGACAAAATAAACGGGGACAGGAAATGCCAACAGGAACAGGACCGTGTCGAAACCCACGTCTTGCGGGGCAGAAGTTCGTTGACGGACTGACAAACTAAGAGAGAGCGCACTGAGCTTAAAAAGACGGAAAGCCAATCTGTTAATGAGCTGCAGCTGGCGCCCCACGGGCGGGGCGAATTGGCCGCCATGGCAACTGTGACATCAGAGGGCTCAAACGTGGTGGCCGCGGGCACAAGGGTGACCCCTACGGACAGCTGAGGTGCCCATGGTCCTGTTCTGAAAATAGCTCACCAGTGTTGTGTCATTGTGATCTTCAACTAAATTGTTTTTTTGGGGGGTCATTTACAGAGTCTGTTTAAGCCTACTTCCACTAATTCACCTGGTTATAACATCGTAACAATATTTTGTTATTTTAGAAATGCATATAAAACTGGGTGCCCTTTATATTAATTATAAACAAAAAGTAGCTCTCAGCTTGAAAAATGTTGGAGACCCCTGCTGTAGGTCCATCCAACAATGGCCTTGGACCCTGCACCCACAGGCCCCCTACAGCTGTCAGGGTAGTTAAAGCTCAAGTGTTACTTTCCCTAGTTCAAACAGTGTATGCCCTGAATAAAACACATACTAATCAGATACAGTAGCTTTCACAGTTGATGTCAGTTTTCATCAGTGTGCAAGCAAATTATGGGAGAAACTGCAGTTTTCATGTATCTGGCATTATGAGCAGAATAATTTTGCTTAAAGAAATTATGCCTACAGTGGTCTGCTATGGTGTAGACACACACTTAAAACGTGCTATTTTTTCATACGACACTAATTTTAATCAACAGCACAGTCCTTCCATAGTATACATCTCGCTAGGCACAAAAATGTGTTAAAAACAGTGTGGCACTATTTTAACCATTTTTAAATGATTATACTTTTGTCTTCAGAAGAAGTCACCCCAAATTTTCAGCAAAGAAAATAAAACAATGCTAGGTTTCTGCGCAGGAGAAGACTTTGCTTGCTTTTGGAATAGAAGAAGAAATTTGTTTTTGTCATACAAGAAGACGACCCAAGTTTTCAACGAAGGCATTAATTGCGCTGTAAAGCAAAAAGGATAATAATGCTAGTTCTGTGACATTATGTATATTTTATCGTAGTATATTGTACATGATAGAAATGGATTAAAAAGTAAAAATTGTGGTCTGGATAATACAGTACTAATAAATTGTAAATGAAATGTAATCCATATTACCTTGTTTTGAAATAAGTAACATGTTTGAAGGATCTCAATTACCTAAGTAGGTTTTGGGCAATAGTGAGAAGTTCTAGTAGTTTTTACATATTTTTGTAACTACAACTTTAATTGTATGTTATTTCAACATTGAAAGTGTAAATGTGGGTTTGTTGCTGTGCCTTGGACAGGTTTCCCTTGGAAAGATTATTGAGAAGGAAGTGTGAATATAGATTCTGGACTATTGGTTTTGTTGGTTGTGAACAAGGTCATCAGGGCAGCAAATGATGCATATCTACGTGGTAAACTGCAAAGTAGTTCTTGCACAATAGGACTTTACCATAGCAATTGATCTATTAAGTCTTTCTAACTAGTGTTCCTAAGCGGTTGTCAGGACAGCAGGGAGGACTTCTATCCCCATGGCGACCAATTACGAGTATTATCTTGAGAGCATGCATATTTGACCTTGTTCCTTATTGTTTCGTTTTCATGAAAAGATGTCCGAGCGCCTAAAGGCGGCCAATCATTTGCTGCTGACCAAGATAGAAAAGTGTGTTGACGTACAATAGAAGGCAAAAGATGACAAACAAAATCCCTTTTGACTTCTATATATAACACTTCGATTTCGAGGAAAGATCCTCGGGGTGAGAAATGGTGACTCATTCAACAACTTAGCACTCGTCCCACTCGGATTTTATTCCCTTAAACTTGACAACGGCAGTTCTTCCAAAGTACCTCATTTGTCTACTTTATGATTTTTCCGTTCCAAGACGCCCTTCTGATTATTCTGCTATACATTTATCACTCATTCATCAATCCCTTTAGAGACCGTGTTTGCAGCTGTGGCATATTAATGAGTGAGTCATCCTGCATCTGCCATGTCATTGACAGGTGAAGCAGATTATGGAGGAAGCAGTCACCAGGAAATTTGTTCATGAAGACAGCAGCCATATTGTTTCCCTTTGTGGTGAGTAGTCAAAAAGCCTGATCACACCCGTACTTTTTTTCGAGGCTGCGCAGTGAATCCAGCAACAGAAATGTACTAAATTTTCCGGACTGTAAGTCGTACCTGAAAAAAATCCAAACTGGCCTGAAATTCAAAGGTGCGCCTTATAACCCGGTGACACTTTTTGACCACAAAATGCATAGATTATTTATAGGTGTGCATGACTACTATACAAAGTTTTATGTATGCTACCGTGTTAGTGCAATAATTGATGAATAGATTAACATTGCTGAATAAATTGAAAAACATTATGTATAATGGAAATCGGGCAAGGTCTTTACCAGGATCTTGCTCAGCCGTGCCCTTCCAGCAATCAGAAGCTACCGCCGTCCCCAGCAGGCTGGCTTTATGCCCAACCGCTCCACAACGGACCACATCTCTGCCGTCCGTTTGCTGATAGAGAAGACCCGTGAATTCCGTAAAGATCGCCATCTATATATCGGATTCATTGATCTGAAGGCCGCCTTTGACACCGTCTGCCACTCTTCACTGTGGAACATCCTCCAAGCTCTCGGAGCACCACCCAAGATCATAGCCCTGTTCAAGCTACTCTACAGCAACGCAGAGAGCTGTGTCCGTATCAACGGCATTGAC
Source organism: Urocampus carinirostris (assembly GCF_059441175.1). Lineage (NCBI taxonomy): Eukaryota > Metazoa > Chordata > Actinopteri > Syngnathiformes > Syngnathidae > Urocampus > Urocampus carinirostris. Next base: position 14,821,900 of record NC_142353.1, on the reverse strand, counting down.
TCCGACTGGTTTACTATCTCCAGCGGCGTTCGTCAAGGCTGCGTGGCTGCTCCCGACCTTTTTAATTGCATCATCGAACATCTGATGTTCAGGGTTAGTGAGCGCATCCCCGGAGTGTCTTTCGGCATTTACCACCTGACTGACCTGGAGTATGCTGACGACACCATCATGCTCAGCACTTCCTACAGCCAGCTGAGAGACGCTCTGGGCATTTACAACGAAGAGGCAGCGCGGCTTGGCCTCCAAGTGAGTTGGACGAAAACCAAGTTCATGTATGTCGGTGATGGACCAGATCCACCTCCCATCCAAATTGGTAGCGACATCGTAGAGCCTGTCAAGAGCTTTGTGTATCTGGGGTCCATGGTGACACACAATGGGGACCTAAAACCAGAGATTCTCCGCAGAAGAGCCCTGGCAGCATCTGCTCTGCAGTCTCTCTGGAAACCACTCTGGCGGCACCAGACCATCGCACGCAAGACGAAGCTCCGCATTTACAACCTCGCCGTACTCTCTATCCTGCTTTATGGCTCAGAAACATGGCCCCTGAACGACACCCTGGCCTCAAGAATCGACGGTTTTGATAGCAGGGCTCTCAGAACCATCGAGAACATCAGGTGGCCCCAGCGAGTCTCCAATAAAGAGCTCAGAGCCCGCACGTGCCAGCCCCGAGCATCTTCCTTGGTCGCACAACGCCGCACCCGCTGGTTTGGCCATGTCCTTCGTCTACCACCAGACCATCCGACACGAGCCATTCTCCAGTTTGACCCAAAGGCAGCAGGCTGGAGACGACCACGAGGGAAACCCCGCACTCGATGGCTCGACGTCGTTGCGGGCGACCTCCAACAACACGGAGTTGCTGTAGAGGATACAGAACAGCTGGCACAAGACCGCCAGCATTGGAAAAACCTGGTTCATCTGGTCGGCTCAACGCACAGGGACGGGACCCCCCGACCTTCGCTGGAGCAATAATCAATCAATCAATAATGGAAATCGAATCTGGGTCGCAGCAGTGAAATAACCAACACTTAATTACTAGACCACCAGTGGTACGGATAAAATGTGAAATAGTATTAGATTTTACTTGATTATCATACTGTTTTTACTCACAGTGCCAGAAAGGAATGTTAGAGAATTTTGAAAACAGAAAGTCGTCCTGAAAGATGTAAATGAACGCAAATAGTTATTTCTCTTTTCTTGCTATTTTGCGCTCATTATCTTCTCAAGACCTTCTGTTTCCTCCATACTCTCGCATTCAAAGCCTCGTGAGTAACAATAGCGTGTTATTGAGAGGTCATCATCATCACTTGTGGTGTAGTGGTTAGGTTTCAGCGCTCTTACCGTCATAACCCAGTTTTCGATTCCATACTTGCATACAACCTTTTGATCAGTTTTTGTTTAGTGTCGTTTTTCAACGGATCAATTATTGCACTAATAAATACCGCAAGTGTATAAAATGTGCAACGGTTAAATATGGATGCTCTTACTGTAGTTTCAATTCCATGCGCCTTATAGTCCAGTGCACCCTACGTGTGAAAAAAAACGAGAGAAAATACTATTTTTGGTGGGTCGTGCCTTATAATCCAGTGCGCTCTATATTGTGAAAAATATGGTAATTACGTATTGTTGTTTTTTTTAATATTTTTAAATTGTATTTGTTTGCTGAGTGTGCTAATTTAACCACAAGTCGTAAGGCAGACCGTTTATTGATTCAGTGGAAGCCACACACACACATTTATTCCAGCATGCCAGTCAACGAAACATTTTACCAAGTAGGGATAACGGTCACAACAAAAAACAGTCTAATTTAAAACGCCTAATTTATTTCCTAAATGAGCCAAAAACTTATGTAGTAAAAGTCAAACTATCAAGGATACTATAGATGGCTGCTGAAAGCTATATCCTTTTCCAGCACTAATTAAAACTGGTAGTTTAGCTTCATATTGGATTGTTTTGTTTATTTTAAATATCATATTTTTTACTAGAAAATAACATTTAAAATTATTAGACTATTACATATCAGCAGTTGTATCAACCTTTTTAATTACATTGAAATGCTTGGCTCTCGCTGCCAAGACAGAATGAACACTGCCAACCCTTCTATATCCAAAATGGAAAAGGCCCTTGATTAATGTTAATTACTCTTGAGATCACCGTGCACACTCAAAGTGCTTCCTGTGAAAATACTTGTTGTACTGCCTCCTGACTAAACAATCCCGCTCGTATTTGCTGCTGAAACAAAAGATTGACTTTAATGGCACAGTTTCCATGTGTCCTCTCTGTTTGTGTAACAGTAATGTAATTAAAACTGTCATGTTGTTACTCTTAAGCCAAATGTTAAGTGAATAACAGGGGTACAGAGAAGTATATTTCTTTGGGAGGAGAACAGACTCTTTTTCCTCTGCGACAGGTGCAAAAACTCTGGAGTGAAGCAGTTCCTTTTGAGGTTATAATCGCAACAAAATCAAACAAACTAAATGAAACGGAATATTCTTGGCATGTGAGTACAGTATACGGTCATATGGTTTCATAAAATGTGCCTTTGAAATGGCTGACATATTTACCAAGAACGCGGGCTATGACAAAAACGTAACCTTAGTCGAAAAAACCCTACTTACCATCAGATCTTTGTCCAGATTGGGTTTAGTATGTGTTGATAAAACTCAATGTCTTCTCCCAAAAGCAAAAAAAAAAAAAGTCATTTGGTACAATGTAGATAATGTATAACAACTGAATGAATGGATATATTGAGAAGTCAAATGATTACATCAATATGCAAGCACTCATAATAATCATAAGGTGTATTTATTACTATTTAATAAGCAAAGAAGATATAGATAACAAATAATAAAAAGGTTTTAGCTGAAAAGTCATAGAATCATGACTATATATCCAATGACACATTTAAATTTTACAACTCTATATATAGATCTTCTAATTCTGAACTACTGAATGAAAGGTTTGTATCAATAAATTAAACTGTTTCATTATGCATCATGCATTAATTAATGATTTGAATTCAAGCAGCACGTTATTCAGAAAAACCCCGTCGTTGATACATTTAAGCTAGTCTGTTGGTGTGAAACGCATCGCGTTTAAAGGTTACTTCTTTCACCTAATGGTGTTAGCAAAGTATGATATTAATATAGGGTGTGAGAAAAAACACTGCCCACCTGCCAGCCACACTTAGCAGCTGTTTGGTTAAGACCAAACAAGACTTTATGTCGCATTCACTTCCCTATTTTTGCCTGGCTGATATAAGCATGTCTTTAAAACCGCTTCACTTAGTAGCAAGCTAGCAAGCATGAAAACAATAAAAGAAGGTAGGCATCTTCAACTCTTATAAGGGATGAAGACTCGTCTATGTGAACTGTAGGAATGTACAATAAATTGAATTAATTAGAAAAATTACTCATTTCTAAAATGACAGTTTGAATTTTTTAGATTGGGGTTAGAAATTCAAAAAGGTAAATTTGATTAACCCAAAGCTTTTGCTGATTTATTTGTTAAGACCTGTTATCGTGGTTAATTGGGACCAGAACCCCCGCGAAAGTTGAAAATCCCGAAGTAGCATCGCACCTTCATAGAAGCCTCAAAGGGGCAAACTTGCATCTACATGACGTCCTTACCGACTGAGAGTATACGTCTGTAACAAAATAACAACTATAGATCTACAAATAAACAAAAGAGAACAATTGCAGTTGAATGAATGGTCTTTATTGTCATCATACAAAAAGTACAACAAAATTGGAGGGCTTCTCCTTTTAGTGTAAGAAAGCAATTTAAAGATTGGCTAGCTAGCTAGCTGCATGCTAGTATCGGGTGTCCTTTGAATAAGCCAGGTCTTCGTGATGATTAAAATACATCCATTCCGAATGTAACATTTTCCCACACAGTTGTAGCTTCAGGTCATCTTTTTTATGGATAATGCATCTGGCTTTGGTGGGAGACAGTCTCGGCAGGGGCGGCTTAAGAGAGTTGTTAGCGTAGCTGTATCAATTGGCCGAACCTGCAGCCTCGCTATTAGCTTCTCTCCAGACGCCCCCCAGTTGTTTCCTGAACCCAATAACAATCCACATGCACACACTGGTTATTAGTGTTTTTCTGCGCTCTTCTGACTTTCCACAGAGTAATTTAATTGATTATTTTATTTTCAATGTAACATGCCATAAAAGCTAGCAGTCATCATGCTTCCAGGTTTGTTTTAGGGAAACATTGATTTGTGCCCCACTCTGTTGATTGACTGACAGGATACTCAGCCCACCATGGTCGTTCACATAGACAGTCATGCCCACCCCACACACAAAGACCTCCCTAACTTGCCCCTTTGAGAGCATTTGCTATGTGCTGTCTATTCAGAAAAACACAATGCGTGACACGTTGCTATCAATGACAATAAAGACAATTCAAAATATATGATGACAAGATGGCGGCGCCCCTGTTCGGCTGCGGCTACATCGGCTCGCTACAGTTTTTCACACTTGGGTCATAAAACCCAGTCTTCGACTCAGTTTTGACGGCGAACAAAAGTCAACTCAAACCGCAGCTTAATATACGATCGCAATTTTTTTGCTGGATATGCGATCATCCAGAAATCAAGCGCTCGGTGCTATGACCACTCGGGAGTGTTTACTTAGCCTCGGACTGCTACGTCAACAAGACCCAGCGGCCTACAAAGCAGCGAAGCAGAGTGGCAAGAGAGCGGCGTGACTGGAGGAGGAAGCAAGGTTGTCGGGCCGGGCTAACCGCTAGGCTAAAGGCTAAACCCTTCAAAACGCCTCTCCCATCCATTTTCCTCTCCAACGTTCGCTCTCAATAAACAATAAACTGGACTATTTAACAACTGGAAGTGGCATCGAACCGCGAGATGACGAACTGCTGCGCTATAATTCTGACGAAGACACGGTTAAACTTATCTATCCTGGCTGACGCTCAAGGAAACTGTGCGGGTCAGATGTATCGACATTTCGTTCTGTATACACGTGTACACGAATGACAATAAAGTAAATCTGAATCTGAATCTGAGCTGTGAACCCGCAATAACCGAAGCACGAAGTTGGGAGGGGTTTCTGTACTCGTATGTTAATTTTTTGTTTGTTTTATTTTATTTTTTGCAAAGGATAGGAGCGGTAAATCTTTGATAAGATTTATCACTTATGTTTTCTAACGATTTTGCATGGACTGTTGTTTTTTAATCAATGAAACTTTGTTTAGATAAAAGTGACTTATGAATTTTATTGTTTTAAGTTGATTACGATCCTAATTGTCCAGGCTGACAAATGACAGTACGATATTATTTTTTGGGCGTGTGATCCATCCTTGGGTAACTGCATACAGAAACAGTATACAGATTTTGAAGATACGGTGTGTAGTATTTTGCATCCTGCAGTGAACAGAATGCGACAAATTTATTGCAATACATTCGAAAAAAAATATGATTTTTTTTTTTCAAAAAAGAAACATGGAATGTGGAATTCACTGAGCTCTAAAGAAGCTTTTCTAAAAGCTTTTCTGAGATGACATGATGTTTTTTAATTATTTTGATTCCCCAACAGATGTTAGAAAGCTTTCAACTGTCTCAAAAGATTTGGTCACCGTGCCATTTAATTCAATTTAATCCTTATTCCACATCAATGAGCGTGTTAGCGACTGTGAGAAAAGCACTGGTAGAAGCAAAATGAGATCGAATTGTTGAAAAAACGGAAGGCTTTGCTGTAAATTGTTGTAATAAAGGGTAATTCCCATTTCAATTCTTCAGTAATTTTTATACGCGTGTCATGAGTTGAGTACAAATTTTGCATTTTGAATCCTAAGAGTTAATGAACATCACTGCAGTTTCACAAAATTGGATATTCTTTTGAGACATTTCTTTAGTTTAGCTAGTGAAGGATTTTATGAATATGCTACTCAGATTTTATTAAAATGAGATTGAACGTCTCCTTTTACAGGGTGCTTAATATTTAATGTGGTAGGTTTTGTGTTTAACTGTGCATTCATGGCAGAGTGTCATCGAGTTCCTTTGCTGTCCGCATAATCATTATACATTGAATCCTTTAAAAGTCGTGCCTCAAAGGAGAGCGCTTCTTCTACAATCATTGATCCTAATGGACACTAATCAGTTTTTAAAAAATTGCCTTTCTTTGCTATTGTTGTCTAGCCTGTCCTCCTCCCACCTTTCTCTCTTCGTCTCAACCTGGCTGGCTCTTGTTACCACTTTGGATTGTGGTCTGTGTAGACTAGAATTGAGCAAATGGAGGGTGGTAGAAGATCTCATCCAGCTCTCTAGGGAGCAATTAGCCCCAAACATTGTGATTCCTTTGATGAGCTGCAGCAGAAAAGTCCAAACCATTGACATGCGACGGAGGGAGTGCAGCATGAAAATAAATGATGGGGCTCGTGTTAAATGGCCCGATGCTCAATTATTTAGCGTTGTACTTTCAAGTGCCTACAGTATGTCATCCTTTCAGATAATACAGTGTTACAGAAAAGTCTACAAACCTAGCACAGATTTTTGTGTCTTTTTCCACGTTTTTTTAACCTAGCACTCGTTCACTGTTTATTTATCTATTATACCTTTGACTAAACGTGTCAGCTTTAGTGTTCCTCCCATTGAATCTAATTACTCTTAGGTGTTTGCAAGCACGTTTAATGCTCAAATCGCTTTTTCTCCATTAAGCACTTTGTAAGACAGTTGAAGGAGGAAGTCTGCGCAAACAATTTCCTAACAATAACTGTATTTTCCGCACTATAAGGCATACTGAATTATATGGCACCCCCCCAAACAATGTATTTTTTTATACTTTAGGACTGTAAGGCGTATGAAGTTGATATAAGGGTATAAATTAAAGCAATGCATTCAAATGTGCTGTTAACTCAATTTGCAAATCATTGAATGCAATGGAAATTGAATCCAAGTGGTTGCGGTGTGGGGTTTTGGGGTTTTTAAGGGTTATTGATCTATCTTCGTTATTCATTATCCATTATCCGTTATCGGTCAGTTCATAATACGCTACAAAGCCTAGGAGCCGGGACACTTACTCTCAGCCAAAAGGCCAAGCTAAGGTCCTAGCCCTAAAGCCTTGCTGCGATCATTGCGAATGGTAAGGTATCAAACAAGCATTGCGGTGTGAGCTCAGACACTTTATCATTAGACCATAAGTGTTACAAGTAACATGTAAAAAAGCGATTAGGCTTATCTCATTATCACACTTTTTTTACTCACGGTGCCATTACCCAGATTTGAGTGCTGCATCTTCATCTCATCTCATTAGCTACCCCGCATATCCTCAGCAGGGTCGCGGGGGTGCTGGAGCCCATCCCAGCAATCATCGGGCAGTGGGCAGGGGAAACCCTGAACTGGTTGCCAGCCAATCGCAGGGCACACGGGGACAGACAACTCACTCGCTCATTCACACCTAGGGACAATTTGGACCGGCCAATTTACCTGAAATGCATGTTTTTGGAATGTGGGAGGAAACCGGAGTGCCCGGAGGAAACCCACGCAAGCACGGGGAGAACATACAAACTCCGCACAGGAAGTCTGGAGCTGGATTTGAACCCACGCAGGAGGTTCCCAAGACATGAACTGTGCCGCACATGCGCTAACCACTGCGCCGCTGTGCTGCCCGTGCTGCATCCTGATAGGTTAAAATCCCTCCACTTCTTTACCTGTGCGTCACTAACTTCTCCGTTTAAATGTATACATATCGTAAGATAGCCTGAAGAATTGGAGAGATTGTTTAACGCATCAGAATGCACCATGCAAATCTTCAACAATTAATGAGGGAGAATGGAGAAGACAAAGGCTTTCAACAAAATGCTATATAAGCTCTTTTACGTACGCGTACTGTACATATTAAATCGAGAGCTTAGTGACACATGGGTAAAGAAGTGGAGACACTGTTTCATCTATTAGAATGCACTTTGCAAATCAGTGTTGTGGCAACGCGAGTAAAAATAGTGTGATATTGAGACAAAGTCGATTGCCTCCTCGTATATAATTTATACCACTGGTGGTTTTGTAGCAACTTGTTGGTGCTCTCACTGTAATCACTCGGGTTCAAATCCCGTTGCATGCAATGATTTGCAATTTTAATCATTGCTCAGTGACTATTCCGGTAAAACTGTGTATCGTAAATCATACCATTATTATTGTACGCATTTCCCATCTTATTTGCCGCATTCTGTTATTTATGATGTGCACAGAGTTTTAAGGCGCACTTTCAAATTTGTATCCAAATTGGGGTTTTTAGGTGCGCTTATGGTCCAGAATATACGGTAGATATTGTATGCTATACCAATAGTCATAACAGGGACTTTTGATTAAGATTTCGCTTTTAGGATACGAGTTGAAAAGTCATATCCACCTGTTGTTATCCTTCCCATGGTCGGTCAGTCGCGGTGATAATAGGTTGTTATGTGTAAGCTCTGCGCAACACTGATATCATCATCAATGAACTCTCAAAATGGCCACCCTTGGCAATGGATTAAAACTGTTGGATAATGCTTATTAATTCAAATTGTACAAACACAAAATGTAGGCCCATACGACCTATAATGAAAAATGTCACCTGGGAATCCTTAGATTGACTTCCATTTTGAAGATCTTTTGTTTTTTCTCTAGAAAAGCAAACTGAATTTTTTGACTGTCTGCCAAATTGACCCGTGAATCGTATTTTATTTTTCTATACAGTTCTTAAAATCTCTCACTTGAAGTATGTTTGCTTCAAAGGCACACTGGTCAGGGTGTATTATTGTCATGTTTAGACTTTAACAGACACTCGAAACAAGGAAAAAGGAAATGTTTTGGATTTTGAACTTGTAAAGAGGACCGAGGGAGAGGCCTTTAGATGAGAGAATTCCATCCCATCCTAAAGCTCTCTCCTGTAAGGAAACCAAAGAACAGCAACATTATTGGCTCATTTTAAAAACTATGGATAACGGTTAACAATAATAATCAAAAAAAAGGAACTGGCATCCTATGAAATATCCTTTGCATCTGTCCAATATAAAAAAGAATAAACTTATCAGTTTGCATCTTTCTTATGTTGGCTGTTTTTCATCTTTTGGAAGTCAAGTCAAGTCAAGGTGAAGGGAATTGAGCAATTGCAAGAAGCAGTCAGTTTCCACAAAAAACATTGCAGCTACAAAGCAATAAAATGTCTACAAAACAAAGACCACTGCAACCCCCCAAAAACGTATTTCGTGAGGCTTTTTAATTGCCGTCAGGTGTGTGCTAGCTCCCATATGACATACAATTGAATGTAAACTGGCTAATTCTTAACCCAGTCACATTCTACTTTGGAATGTCCGCACCCCTGCAAGTATTTGAATAAGATTTCAAACAACATAAATGCATTGCACAGTAAAGGGTCAATTAAACAGCAGAAAACATCAAAGATTTTGCTTGTTTATGAACTTTCCACAAGCAATGTTTACCCGGATTAATTCATCCACCTATGTGTTTGTTGTCATTTCAAGGGCAGTCGGCATCAATTACGACAAATTCAATTTCACAAAGCATTGCACTTTGTGAGCGGTCTGGCTGTGATTGGTGGTTTGAAAACAGCGGAAAGAGACAAGATATTGTGCAGACCTGCTCATGCGCTACTGTTTCATTGTGTGCTCACACCTTCGTTGCCAATGCTAAAGTTAAACCTCGTCCTCGTCGCCATGAACATGATTTTCGGCGACGGCTGCCAAAAAGGCTCAATCACGTTTGGAGAGCGGCATGATGCAATAGATGAGACGCTGTGTTTGAAGGAGTCCTTATAACAGAAACACAGATTGTGATGCTGATGAGTCTCCCCTCCCTGCCTCTGCGTGCTCTTCCGAAATTCACTATCAAGGGGGTTGCCACAGCAACGGCGGTCTTCTATGTGACCCCATGTGAACAGAAGCGCAGGATTAGTCCTAAGGAGGACTCAAATGTCAACACGGTTTCAGGTGCTGCCACGTCCGCTTTCCAGCAGAGGACAGTCAATGTTTAATGTCCCTTATCTTCTCACGGACAAGTGAAAGGATTAACTGACAAGTTGTGGTTACAGTGAGAATCAGTGCAGCATATTGTCCACTTCTTATATTATGATTTCAAGTTCCTGCATTAATTTTCTTTTACTTTAATATGTATGGGATAAAATAATGGTCCCTTTTCTCTGCTGCATTTAGATTTCAATTGCTAGATTTCATTTACCTAACAATAAATCCTTGTTGTGGCGTTTACTTTGGAAAAAAAAACCCTAGTTATGCCATTAAAGTTTGTTTTATTTGCATGATACCTCTCTGTATTTTATTTTTAAAAAATATATTGTATTATTTTTAGGTTAATTTACATCATTAATAAAACCTTTGCACTGCTTATTTCAATATTTTAAGGTTAAAGGTGGGGTGCGTCGATTGAAGTGTCCTTATACTTAAAAATATTATATTTTCAACTTTATGTGTTAACAATGCCCGACGAAGTTCAAAAAGCCTTTATAATATTTTCCCACCATGCCGCCAGACTTAATCTTAATTCAAGCTGTTTGGGGTGTAACATGTTAGGTTGAAGGAATGGGTAGACAGAGGGGAGTGACTTAATGCTCGTTCCAGTGGTTTTTTTTGTTCTATTTGTTAATGTAGCATGAAGTAGTGAAAAAAAGAAAAGGCCTTTTGCAAGTAAAGTCCAAAAAAAACAACCCAAACCCAAGAGAGTTTTTTCGTGGGGGTCTAAGAAATTCACATACTTGCACATGCAACATAAGGAGCTTGACAGAGACTGCAATGATGACACCAGTCAGGAGATGGCGACCACAAGTAAAACAGTTCCAAATCTTGTGCAGCTCCTTTATGGTACAGTATATTCAATCTTAATTTAAAATAAATAAAAGACTAAAATATAATTAATATTAAAACCTTGTCCAAAATCAGAGATGTAATAGATTCATACAGATTGAAAGGTGAAAACTGGCTTTTTCTCTCCTCCAAAAGCTGCGGTGGAGGCATGTGTCTTGCACGGGCTGAAACGTAGAGCGGCGGGCTTTCTACGAAGCAACAAGATAGCCGCCCTGTTCATGAAGGTTGGAAAAAGCTTTCCCCCAGCTGAGGAGCTGTGCAAGAAGGCTCAGGAGTTGGAGCAGGTCCTCGACACCAAGTGAGTGAAAAACAGCAGAGCAGACAGCAGATGGCCATTTCCCATTTAGGCCTTCTTTTTTCCTACATCTAGTAAAACGTGATTTTTTTTTGCAGACGAAGTCAAAGTTTGCAAAGCCAGGACAGCATGCGCCGAATGCCTCGTCTTCCCAGCCTCACACCGAAGGCCATTAAGAACTTATGGATTCGGACAGCTCTATTCGAGAAAGTGCTGGACAAGATTGTCCTCTTCCTTGTGGAAAACAGCAGGTGCGATACATATGTGTGTGTGTCTCATTGTTTTGCGGGAACGCGCTGTCCCTCTCAACCACCCACCTGATTCTATTCCTATTTATCTCTCTTGCAGTAAATATTATGAAAAAGAGGCTGTTTTAATGGACCCAGTGGATGGACCAATCCTTGCTTCTTTGCTAGGTAATTTGTGACTTCAATGAGCAAGGGTTTTCTATTAAAAATGTATTTGGCTCATTTATACATAAAACTGCGGAGTATTACTGGTCTTTACGACTCTATTATGTAAAAAGCCTTTTCTGTCTACATTCTCTGGCAATGTTTGTTGTAGCTCTAAAATGTTTCAATGAGTCACAGCAGGGACTTGAATTTCAGATTTACTCAGAGTTATACTTAGTCCCTGGTGATATTTAAATCAAATCTGATGAAATTGAATGAGAGGGCTGTAAAACGCATGGTGTTGTATGCACACAGCTTCATGTACACTGGGTTAGCTGCTTGGCTCCATCCCATGTCTCGCCGCTAGTTGCTCTTGTTAGTTTTTGCCACTCTGTGTAAAAGAATCTTGCTTCGTCTTCCGGTGCTGTTCGTGCAAGCAAATGTCGCTGGAGTGGGGAGTCAGAATTCCGCCGCTTGACAATTGCTGGATTGCTCTCGCAAGCAAGCCGTACAACTTAACCACCTGTCTGTGACCTACTATAGCTCTGACCAACTCCAGTTCGTCGCTCTTTTTAGCAGCTCCAGGTAAATCCAGCTTACTCGGTCTTCTGTTGTTGATGGCGAAGATTGCGTCAACAACCAACTAGGGGTGGTGACGAAGCGCAGTGCAGAAACACTGATCAGTACAGTAAACTGTGGTCTTTTATTCAGGCAGGGTTCGGTACAGGTAGTCCAGTAGGGTGGCAACAGTATATAGAAAGCCGACAGTCCCAGGGATCGTCAGCCGCTAGTTGTCATCCAAAAGGTCAAGCAGGGGTTCATTACACTGGAAGAACAAAACGCTGAGACAAGGTTGCTTTGGACATGACGAGGAAGACAACAAACTAGCAATTAGTTAATAAGTTGAAGTTGAAAGAGATAGGAGAGGGAAAGAGCAAAAAACCTAAAGAGAAACATGAAACTGAGTGCAGGATTGTGGCTTCAATAGACTGTCACTTACCGAAATTGGTCGTTGATCTCACAAATGTCTGCAAATTTTGCAAAGTGGTATCGTTTGGGCTTCTGTAGCTTGACTTATTCAAATTCACACGCTTCTCCTTTCTATAATACAGCAACCCCTAGTGGTTAATTTTTAAGCACTTTAAAATAGGTGTTTACTAATCAGTCCAATGCAAATAAAAAGCCAATCATGTAGTCAATTATTGTGGTATTTCTTTTAACTACCATTACCAAAAGAGGCAACAATGACAAGTTTCTTGCTGGAATAAAGAGTGTGGCGACTTTATGAACAAAAGAAGAGGTGTGTTTTGTTTCAAAATCATCTTCACGGATGACCATGCTGCTCCTCGGTTTGAAAGGAATCTCTGCATTACTGGTTGCTGTAGGCATAAGAGAAGAGTAACTCTTCGTGTGGCTTCCCCGCTCATTCCTCACCTAACTAAATCCAATTGAGAACCTTTGAAACATCCTCGGGCAAAAAACGAGAGAGACGGTCTGAAAAAAATCCATGGGAGTGGGCGGAGGTTCATATGCAAACAGCAGCTCTGTTACCGTTGGGAGGTTTGCTCAAAGACATTCAAGTTATGTAACAAGAGATGACTTGAAATCTTAAAATGACTTTCATTTTCACTGGCTGTTAAGGGAACACTGAGAAACTCTCCCTTGCACAATGATTTCAAATGATCTGTTTTGAAGTTTTAGATTGCCGTTTTTTCCGCTCCAAATTGTAAGGCGCACCCAAAAATAGCCTTTTGGGATGTTTTTAATATATAGAAGCCTTAAATGAAATCTGCAGTTAGAGCTAAGGTTGCATTACATATTAAAATGTCTATGTACTTCTGTATGGATTGAGCAATCGGAATATATCACTGATTGCTAAATGCATTGCATTGGATGCAACAGGAATCAAACTTGTATCGTGTCATATCCACTAGCCCAGTAGGGATGCAAATGACACATCTTATATTCACACTTTTTTAAGTGTGTTATTATTGGGCGGACCGCAAGAAGATTGTCAAGTATCAAACCTAAGTCTTTCCAAATAACACACTTTTCTGAACTGAATAAAAAGAAAGGCATTGTGGGAATGTTTTTGGTTATTCTGAACTGAATAAGCGCAAATGCATTGTGGGAAGTAGTTTGGCCGTTAGGAACTGGACAAAGAGAAAGCCATCGTGGTAAGTAATTCAGTAGTCCTGAAATATATAAATAATTAAATCGTCACACTTATTCAAAACATTTGTCACTTATAATGCTTAGTTTGACTTGAGAAAAATTGAAATCACTTCTGTTTTCTCATTTCCGTAACCGTTTTGGTACTGTGACTAACATTTGTGTAATAATGAGACACCTAATGCATTTTTGTGTGTCATCTGTTTCCATAGTGGCCTTGTAAATAGGATTTGGCGCTCTCCCCGCCGCGATCAGGGTTCAATTCCCGTTGTATCCATTGTTATGCAATTGTGAACAACCATTTATGTCGTTATTGGCCTGGTTGTTAGAACTCATTACTAGCTTGTTCTGGACTGTTATACATTTGTGGTCACTAATAAAATGTATTGACTGATAAGATCAATAATTGCACAAATATTGTAACACATTTCCAATTTTGTCTGCATATAATTCGCAGTAGGTGATAAGGCACACATTAAAATTCTGTCTAATTAGGGGTTTTGGGGTGCACCTTATAATCTGGGGAAAATGGAACTAACTAATAAAATGTTGGAGCATGCACTTGATTTCATGGCTGGTGTCCCAATATAACTTTGACCCTCCCTTGTGTCAGTGGGACCTTGCGCTTTGGAGTACACAAAGATGAAGACAGCCGACCACTTTTGGACGGATCCGTCGGCCGACGAGCTGGTGCAAAGGCATCGCATCCACAGCGCTCACTGCAGGCAAGACTCGCCCACAAAGAGGCCGGCATTGTGTGTAAGTCATCAATAGGTCGCTCCTTTATGTCTTCGCGTCACACTTTGACAAATGACTCTCATTCTCTTGTGTCTGTGGGCTTCCGGGAGTCGAATAAATCTTCTGTGTGTCGATACAAAACCTTACATTAAAAAGGAACACTTCAGACAACACGTACAGTGGAACCTCTTCATACAAGCACCTCTAAACACAAGAATTTTGATATACGAGTTTTTTTTTAACAAAAATCTTGCTCGCTATACAGGGTATATATATTCGGGAGCAGTCCCAAAGGCTACCACTAGGGACTGCTCACCGTTCGTGACTGCTTACCCATAGGATCTCTATATATTCAGGAGCAGTCCCAGAGGCTACCACTGGAGACTGCTCACTAGTCCTCATTGCTTACAGCCAGCATCAGCTCATCCAGTTTGTTCATGCAAACTACTACAGGAAAAAAAGGGCTTTAAAAATGTTTTGTTCATTTTAAGCGACAGTAAGGGTGCGTCATTTGAGGTGTCTTTAAAAGTTGAAAGTAGAATATTGTATCTACTATGCATTAACAATGCTCAACTGAGTTCCAAGAGCTTTTTTTAATTTTTTGCCTCTGCAACCATCTGCTTTTATCTTACTTTCAGCACCGCCATATCGTGACTCGCAAAACATTACAAAGCAAGGCAGGGGGAGGAGAGTTCGATTTCATACTCGTTCCTGTTTTTTTTTTGTTATTGTAGCTTTAAAGTCGTAAAAGCAAGAAAAGGCCTGTTTCAAATATAGACCAAACACCAACCCAACCCCTCAAAAAGTCATAAAAATAATGGCTTATTAGTCCTTCAGGAATGAACGGACTGCGATCATGACTTTTAAGCCAGGAGATGGTGGCAAAGAGTTGCGAAATTTCAAGTTGCGGACACCACCTTTAAATTTAAGTGTACGATCAGTACTTGCGTATCATAAACAATTTCTCAATCTCATACCCATCAACCTCCACCAATTGCTCTCCTTATCAATGATTGCAAATCTTCCTTACTAAGCAATAATAAACCTTACAAACACTACGCAGCACCTACTCACTGCAAGACAGACTTTGTAGAATACCGCAACAATATTAGTAATTCACAACGAAGTTGTCATCTGCTACTAGTAAAAGAGATACTCCGGATTAGAGCCGAAATGGGCAAGATAATGTCGGTCTTTCCGTTTAAAAATTGTTTAACGGCGTGCGCAATGTGAAATAATCATGTATAAAATACGGGGAAAACGTATAAGTTGACAGGTGTGCGATCTCCGTCACTCCTCCTTTCCAACACCCACTACCACCCTTCTTCCGCAGAATTCGCACACATTCATTATGAAGCTCATAAAAAACTCACATTTTATTGAGTTAATATCATCTTATTTATCTTGTTACTTTTTTTAATGTTTAGATACTATTTGAATGTGTTTTTAGTGACCAGGAAGTTGTGTTTTTAGTGTTCACTTGTATGCTTTTGGGAGAATGGAAGCGGACCATTCGTTTTTGAATATTTCATATCAGGAAATTTCACTGTACAGGAGCAATTTGATCTACAAGTACGATCGCATGAAGAGGTACCACAGTGTGAAATATTGTATACATGTGTGGTGTGTTTTGAGTGAGGAATGTAATGAATTATGTATTTGCAGATCCAAAAGCGTCACTCCAGCAGCAGCATGGACGAGCGCCCTTCTCCTTCGCCATCAGCACGTGACTACGTGGAGTCCCTGCACCAAAACAATAGGGCCACGCTGCTCTTCGGCAAAAATAATGTGCTAGTTCAGCCGGTATGGTTTTCACTAAATCCCAGTCATCCAAAAGATGTGCCCAATCGCCCATTAAGCACTGCATTTCAGTGTTTCTCAACTGGAGGGTCGGGACCTAAAAGTGGGTCGCGCACCCATTTTTAGTGGGTCGCGAACCTTTTGCAAAAAAAGCCATGTCAATCCATAACAGTAGATGCGATAATGCCCTGCAAATGGTAGTTGACACCCGCCATTTTGAAACCACAGGATTTTACTTTATCAAAGACATAACTACTGAAGTGAAGTGTTTTGGATTTCATCAAAAAAAGAAGATAATCAAGACTGTGTGTTTGATTTGACCACTAGATGTCGCTGTATTGTGACGTTCAACCAAAAACGAATGAAGAATACTGTTAAAGTGAAAACTTATATAATCTAAATGTTGGCAAAATTACTCAAATAAAAACAAGCATTAAGGTATTTAAAATTCCCAAGCGGGAGAGCACTGTCCGGTGGCCCACTCCGGGCGAGTGGCTCGGCCGCCCTCTCCTCCCGTGTGAGAAGCTAACTTTTATTCACACAGGAAACAGAAAAATACACCGGAAATGCGACTTCAAAATAAAAGAGTACAAGACTGATAAACGTACAAGAGATGCAATTAGACTGATTATTGAAACGTTACTTCATATGTGTGTGTGTGTGAAAGATTGTTTTTATATTTAGGAATATAAAAACAAGTTATATTTACAGTGAATTCTGAGAAATATTACAACCAAAACGACCAACCTATCAAATACAAACTACAGAGACTCAAGGTGACTTAACCGCAACATTTTTCTTTTCATTTTTTGGGAACCTTTTTGTTTCTTTCGGGTAACCGTAGCAGCAAGACGGAATACTATTATGGTGAGGCTCATGTTATGTCAAATAAATACAAATTTTTCAACTTAGTAAATTTTTTTCTTAAATACATGTTTGATTCACATGTATTTTTGCTTATTATCTTATTCAATAATGTTTTTATTATATTGAATGAAGGTTTTTTTTTACCATTAGAAGGCTTTAATAATACCCACCGTCCCTTTAAAGGGAATATGATGATTACTTGAAGTCCATATGTTTGAAAAAACAAAAAAAACAAACATGAATACATTTGAAAAAGATTGACTTTGTTCCAGCAAATAGCCGAATCGAGCATTACAGACTGGAAGGAAAAGTGGAAAATATTTTCTTAATTTGGGCCACCGTATGCAATTACAGTAGTATGGGGGGTCCTGAAGTCAGACAAGTTGAGAACCACTGCTGTATTGTATTATTTTGGGTTATAATTAATGTGTCTTCAAAACTTTTTTTTGTACCTCTTTATCAATATTATTGTATTTTATGAACTATAAGTCACATTTTCTTTCTTATATTTATTCTGGAGCAACTTTAAAGGGCTGTGTGTATTATTTAGTGCCTCCTAGTGGTAAAACTCCACTTTGTTAATTAAAAAAAACAACTTAAAAAATAGGCAAAACTTCATGTACAGTAATCCCTTGTTTTTCGCACCGGTTACATTCCAAAAAGTCCTGCGAGAGTCAAAACCAGGGGCGATTTTAAGTTCAGAGCTTTGGGGGTGCTGAGCACCCAGAGTATCCATCTCCCTTTCCACCAACAACCGCTTATCAACATCTTTCAGTCATTAAAAATATCAATTACCGTAAGTCATTTAAATGAGTAATAAAAAAATCAAATAATAAATAATTAATCTACCTCCACGTTTTCAAACACAAGCTGTTTCATTACCATGAAGATAAGAATTACCGTATTTTCCGCACTATAGGGCGCACCGGGTTATAGGGCGCACCCCCAAAAAATTGTTTTTGGTCCTATATCTTCCATACATAAGGCGCACCGGATTATAAGGCGCTACAATGGGAACGTCGACAAAACAGTCAGATAGTTCAGTCAAACTGATTACCCCCTTAACATTCCGAAAGCTTGCAAAGAAGCAAATACGTGTCGTAGACACGTGTGGATGCGGTGTCCGTACGATGTCACTCAAATGCATCGTTCCAAATATCATTCGGAAGGTTAAAGTCTTGGGATTCAAGAAATTCCAACCATTCTTAGTTTCTATTTTTTTTTTTCGCTCGCAACTTTACTGTGCATATGACAATAAACACTTGGAATTGAGTTTAATTTAAAAAGAGACCCATCACAGAAACATCGAGATCACTCTGAAACAAGATACTGGGAAAATATATAGCCGGAGTAGCTCACCGAAGTCATTGCGTTCAATAATAATGTGCAACCATGGTCCTCTTATATCCGTGAGTGTAGTAAATCCAGGAGAGTAAAATATTTACAAATACAGAATAGTAAAACATGTTTTCTCTATGCCGTAGACAACCAAACATGCTATTCACATTCATCTTTTTCGGCCAATTTGCAGGCTTTGTTTTGCCCCTTTAGCCTATGCGAGCCTGTAAATGATAAAAAGGATCCGCCTCCTTTACCTCCGAATAACTTTAGCCAATAGTGATCGATTCAAAGGATGATTGACACATTGGCTGGGAAATGAAATGCCGGCATATGTATCCCAGCATACACCGCGGACCACATCGCCTACGAGGAAAAATCTAGTCGGCAGCTGCTTGCCTTTGTTGCGAGACCTTGCGACTTAATATTGATCCATATATAAGGCGCACTGTATTAGAAGGCGCATGGTCAGTTTTTGAAAAAAAATAAAGGCTTTTAGGTGCGCCTTATAGTGCGGAAAATACGGTAGTATCATTAGAATCAGTATTAATTCACTGTTTTTAATAGTAAATGGTTTATTGCTACTCCATTAAAACTGATGATAGTGTGGTCAACTGACGAGAATATACATAATTATCAGTCCCAGGAATTAAATGGATTGAACCATTTGAAGGCAGTGGAGTATTTCCGATGCTACGTTGTTCAAATTTTTGTTTTGTTTTACTTTTTCTTTTTTTAAATCTAGCGTTTTTCATCATATTTGAGCGTAAACTGTCCTTTATTAAGGAAAAGAGAGTTTTATAATGCTATAATTTTAGGGGGGTGCTTGGGTTGAATTTGGTCGAGCACCCCCAAAAACGGAATGGTCAAAACCCTTCGTTTTGATTTTTTTTTTTTTTAAATGACCAGCAAAACCAAAATGATTTCAAGTAATAACATTCCATATTATGCTCAGTCAGCTGCATTTTTAATAGAATCCAAAACGTTTCACTTTATTAGCTTCAGCCATATCTGACTTAACATGCATACACATGAAATTCTGGCCTCACACTATTATATGCTAGTATTTTGCTGCACAAAACACACTGAGCTTTTTATCCTCCTTTGTCTTCAAGATCATAAAGTCCATATCTCATATATTCTTTGATGAATCTTGGTTTCGCAAAGTTCGACATGTGTAAACAAACTTTACTGTCCTGTTTCTGTGGGATGGATGTATTAACTCGCATTTGCAGGGCATTATTGTCACCCAATGTTAAGGAGTGTAACTGACCCTCAAATGTATTTTCTTCCTTGGACATTATTTTGCCAAGGCAAATCCATTTATGGCTTGCCACTTTCCAGTTTGTGAAGCCCTGACATAAAAGAAGCGGACATAATAGTCCACAATCTGGCTGTTACGGGTACCCCAAAAAACTTTGTGAAAGGCTGGGCAAAAAATGAGAAGATAATAGTGCTGTGGTACGACGCGAGTGGTTGCCTGCAGGCAACACGATAGAGGAAACCCCTGCACTACACAATACAGCGACATCTAGTGGTCAAATACTGCGCAATGTTCTTTTAAATGTGCAGGAGCACAATACAGACGCTGCCCGATTTACGAACGTTCGTAAGTTGAATTTGTCTGTAAGTTGCTTCAGTGCTGTATTTTGTATGTTGAATGTTTATATAAGTATGTTTATGGCTTGCATAAGTAACCTTTATTGTCTGGTACTAAAAAATAAGAATTTTTTAAAATAATATGCTCTATAAACATAAATAAAGTTAAGTGTAACTTACTTTTGGGAGATGTGCTTCAAGAGGTCCTCCTCCGTGGTAAAAAGTGTCCGAAAAAAAGCGTTCAGACCATTTTCTCAACCGCATCAAACTTTCTTATTCCACTTTCATTTTGAAAGAAACGGCTCGCGACTTCTTTACACTTTACTGCAATCGTATTGAATGGATGCACGAGATATTAAACAAGAAAAACGTCAACTTCTGAGATTCAGTACCCGTAGCACTGTATGTTTACATACGAACTAGAAAGAGGAAGCGGATTTTTTTACTTCTGGGTGGATGCTGGGTGAGCTTTCACTGCGCCGCACGACGGTAGCGGTGGAAAGAAGCACTACAGTACTTGTACAGTCTTGTACTCAGGAAAAAGGTGCACATGATAAAAAAATCTGACCTACAGCAATGTCCCTATATTTTTCGACATTCCAATATCTACCGTTTTAAGTCAGTCGAATGGTCGTAAGTAGGGGAGCACCTGTATAGAATTGACGGTTTGTACAAGAGAGTCCATATCGGAGATTATGGATTTAATCATATAAATTATTGTTACTGTTTTTGGGGCTGATAATGATATGACACCCCCTGTATTTTTCAGATTATTCATTTTTTGCATCATTTATTTACACCAAAAATACGGTTACTCTTGCAGAGGGACGACATGGAGGCTATCCCTGGCTACCTCTCCCTCCATCAGACGGCCGAGCTCATGACACTGAAGTGGACACCAAACCAACTTATGAACGGCTCTGTCGGCGATTTGGATTACGAACGAAGGTAATGTTTGTTGCTGTGAAATGAAAGCAGGACGTAAAATGGCTCTGCTGTTTGGGAAACACTCCCAACACTTGGTTGTAACTGAATAATGCAGCGCGTGCTTGTGTGTGTGGCTGTGTGCGCAGTGTTAACGCATCTCATTAGGCTTATTTTCAGCAGACAGGCGGCCTGCAGGTGCTTTATTGACTGAGGCACTGTCAGACTCACAAGCAGTTTGATATTCCTTTTGCTGGCTGTGTTTGATTTTGTGTACTACGTGTTTTCTGTCAGTAAGGTTGGATTTTTGCCCTTTTCTTAGCAATTTGTTTTCACCCAAAGTAGCATATTTTCCAGACTCTTATGCAGACCTCAAACCCCAAATTGAAGAAGTGCATCTTATATACCACAATAGACGATAGATAAGTACAGGGAGTGCAGAATTATTAGGCAAATGAGTATTTTGACCACATCATCCTCTTTATGCATGTTGTCTTACTCCAAGCTGTATAGGCTCGAAAGCCTACTACCAATTAAGCATATCAGGTGATGTGCATCTCTGTAATGAGAAGGGGTGTGGTCTAATGACATCAACACCCTATATCAGGTGTGCATAATTATTAGGCAACTTCCTTTCCTTTGGCAAAATGGGTCAGAAGAGGGACTTGACAGGCTCTGAAAAGTCAAAAATAGTGAGATATCTTGCAGAGGGATGCAGCACTCTTAAAATTGCCAAGCTTCTGAAGCGTGATCATCGAACAATCAAGCGTTACATTCAAAATAGTCAACAGGGTCGCAAGAAGCGTGTAAAAAAACCAAGGCGCAAAATAACTGCCCGTGAACTGAGAAAAGTCAAGCGTACAGCTGCCAAGATGCCACTTGCCACCAGTTTTGCCATATTTCAGAGCTGCAACATCACTGGAGTGCCCAAAAGCACAAGGTGTGCAATACTCAGAGACATGGCCAAGGTAAGAAAGGCTGAAAAACGACCACCACTGAACAAGACACACAAGCTGAAACGTCAAGACTGGGCCAAGAAAAATCTCTAGACGGATTTTTCCAAGGTTTTATGGACTGATGAAATGAGAGTGAGTCTTGATGGGCCAGATGGATGGGCCCGTGGCTGGATCGGTAAAGGGCAGAGAGCTCCAGTCCGCCTCAGACGCCAGCAAGGTGGAGGTGGGGTACTGGTATGGGCTGGTATCATCAAAGATGAGCTTGTGGGGCCTTTTCGGGTTGAGGATGGACTCAAGCTCAACTCCCAGTCCTACTGCCAGTTTCTGGAAGACACCTTCTTCAAGCAGTGGTACAGGAAGAAGTCCGCATCCTTCAAGAAAAACGTAATTTTCATGCAGGACAACGCTCCATCACACGCATCCAAGTACTCCACAGCGTGGCTGGCAAGAAAGGGTCTAAAAGAAGAAAAACTAATGACATGGCCTCCTTGTTCACCTGATCTGAACCCCATAGAGAACCTGTGGTCCCTCATCAAATGTGAGATTTACAAGGAGGGAAAACAGTACACCTCTCTGAACAGTGTCTGGGAGGCTGTGGTTGCTGCTGCACGCAATGTTGATCGTGAACAGATCAAAGCACTGACAGAATCCATGGATGGCAGGCTTTTGAGTGTCCTTGCAAAGAAAGGTGGCTATATTGGTCACTGATTTGTTTTTGTTTTGTTTTTGAATGTCAGAAATGTATATTTGTGAATGTTGAGCTGTTATATTGGTTTCCCTGATGAAAATAAATAATTGAAATGTGTGTACATTTTTAGTAGCTCCAGACATATTTGCGCTTTTGTTTTTCTTTCAACATTTTGGGTTGCCGATCCCTGCACTGGATGAATTGCAGCGTATACTGGGACTACGCCATGACAATCCCACTTGAAGAGATCGTGTACTTGCACTGCCATCAACAAGGTAATTTCAGGCAATCAACATTTTCCACTTCAGTTCTTGTTTTTATATTTTAACCCGGCTATCAAATGCAATTGTGATAAACGTTTTTCCTGAAGTGGACAGCGGTGGCACAGTCGTGCTTGTCAGTCAGGACGGCATCCAAAGGCCTCCGCTGCGTTTCCCGAAAGGAGGCCATCTGCTTCAGTTCCTCTCCTGCCTGGAAAACGGTCTGCTTCCACACGGTCAGCTAGATCCTCCTCTGTGGTCGCAGAGGGGAAAGGTCAGTACCTCAGGTCATCCCTCAATTGTCTCATTAGCCACAAAACCCACACTAAATCATTTGTCTGCCGGTTAAAAAAGCGATATCCGATGAAGTGCGCAGCTGATGACGCTTTGGTTTTATGTTCCCACTACATGCACCGGCACACATGATGAGCTTCTCTTTGTTTTATTATGTGCAGTGCGAGCAGAGGGAATAATGGAAAACACCCACGCGTGTCCGATGACTATCAACAATCACTGGCATGTAGACTCGAGTCTCCGTAAAACCAATTAATTGATTTCTTCTTCCTGTTATAAAACTTTGCCCTGGGGGTTAGGTTTGGCTAAATTCAGTATCTTATGGCAAAGGTTCAGCATAATTTAGCATAACATGAAATAGCAATTTCAATTTCACTTAAATGTTTTATATCACCATGTCAAACGTACGCTCCGCGGGCTGTATCCAGCTCTTCTGAGGGATTAATCCAGACCGCCATAAATTTCTGAGTATTTCAAAAGAAGAAGCGAGTCTCTGGGTCATAGAAAATGATTTTTTTAAAGGGACAGTGTGTTTTATTTAGCAGCTCCTAGTGGTTGAAAAAAACTGAATTCATTTAAAAACCCAATAATTATTTTAGTAATAAGTAAAATTACAAAATGTATTACAGAAACATGCATTTTTTAAATACACACGTGTCGAGAAATTAGCATTTATTTTATATAACATGAGTCACGCCTAAAGGGAGCTGACATGATTCTCAGTCATCTTGCTGCTACGGGTACTCCAAAGGCTGGGCAAAACAATGAGAAGTAAAAAGGTCACTTTAGTCTCCATAGTTAGTGTTCTTTATTGTTTTCAGTTGCGACATTTCGTAGTCAAAGAATCCACACCGTCTTTTTTAAATAAATGCAAACCAAATACTCTCTCCGACAGTAAACCAGTAAACACATTCAATGCCAAACATGAACATCTTCTTTCCCCATTGTTTGTGAATAAGTGTGTTTTGAAAAGATCCCTTGTCCATTATGATTATAATATGTAGGGTAAGTTACTAATGTAGGCTGAATAATAAAGCATAATACTGAAAAACAAAGTTAAAAATATTCTTTAACTGAGCCGGCCGGCTTCAGAACAGGTCTGGATCCGGCCCCAGAGCGAAACTGAGTTTGACATCCCTGTTTTATATCCTTTCTACTTTTGTCAAAGTGCCAAGTTTGTTTTCTTAAGTAAGCTCTTAGTGTAAAAAGGATGTTTTGATATGTGATGAAACACCTCTGACTGTTAAACAACTTTTAGTGATTTAATTTAAGCTCGGCGATCAATGTTTGTATTTGTTTTCCTTTCTCATAACTAACGTGTTATAAAGGTATTAATTATTGTAATTTGCAGGGGAAGGTGTTTCCAAAGCTGAAGAAAAGGCTTCCTCAGGGATCAGGATCTACGGACTCCGTCTCAGATAAAGAGGAGGAAGAAGCCACAGACTATGTGTTCCGCATCCTCTTTCCAAATAGCCTGTCAGACTTTGGTGAGACACAGTGTTTGTTTTACTATGCACCGCATTTACATTTTCACTTAAAGGGACAGTTTGAAGTATTTAGCGCCACCTAGTAGTAAAAAAAAAAAAAACAACTATTGATTTGAATAATAAGCATGAATACATGAACTATCATACGAATGTTCCTTTTTTTTAAAAAAGCTCAAAGGCCAAGAAATTTTTATTCATTTCATATAACATGAGGCTCACCTAGAGGGAGCTGACATCATTGTCCGCAATCTTGCACCAAAACTTGAAAGGCTGGGGAAAAAAGAAAAATGGTGCGTTTGGTCACTTTGGGTCTCTGTAGTATGTATTCTTTCTTGTGCTTTGTAGCGTTGTCATTTTCAGTTGCACTACAAAACACAGTGATCGTGTGTACCTTTAATATTTGCATAGTTAGTGCTACCTTTATTATTAGTTTGTATAAAGTTATTCAGAGTGTGTTATTTTGTTGTATTTGTGCAACTTCTGGTTGTTTTCTTAAATTGTTTTGTTTAATGGCCTGGCATTACTGAGCTCGGCTTTGTACACAAAAGCAAATGTTTACAGATTTTTTTGGTACTTATTTTGCGGTGCCTTGACACAAAACCTGGAAAAAGACAGTCACAGAGGCTTTTAGTACAACTGTGTAAATTTTCATGAAAATCATTACAGCTGTTTCAGGACCTATAAGTCACATACAAACACTCTTACTCACAAATTAGGATTTATAAAGTAGTTTGGATTAGATTTAGGAAAAATCTATGTTCTGATGACCCTTTGAAACCAAATTCGTCTTTAAAATGTCAGCTTTAACACTGTGGGTGTCACTTCTGACCATGTACGGGTGTCATTGGTTTGATCAACTTTTATTCCCACTGACTAATATCCTTTGACCTCCCTTGTGCCTGTGGCCAAGTGAATTAATTTGGTCCAATAATAAAACCCCCACTAATGCCTTCGTATTGCCTTGTCGCACCCTATTACTTGCATCGAGACAATGTCACTTTAAATTATGTAAAGGAATGACAAGTGATGGATTGATTATAGGTGCTGTGCTGAAAAAGGCTTTTTCTAGCTCGATTTCTGACTCTCCCCCTGTAGACAGCTATTCTGCGTAATGTTTGAAGTCTTTTCATTTGTGTTTAATAAGTTTTGTCTATATTTAAGCAGTCCAAACAATTACTCCTTTTCCAGTGTTTTTGCATTGAATCACACAATTCTATAAGATAGAGAAATTGTTCACTCGTCTAATTGCTAATGCCCACCCATGCACAGAAAACACTCATATGTTTAAAACCCTAAACACATAAGAACACACTAAATAACTTAAAGTGTGAAAAATGGGGCAATCTGATACTTTGAATGAATAATCCCGTTTTCTGTGTTGTTTTGTATGAAGTCACTTCATGGATACCATAGTCTTTTGGGAAATTTAGTTTTTCGTCAAAGCACACTTATGCCCATTTATTTTAGACGCTCAGGCATTTAAAGCCCTTGCGGGCCACATAAAAGGATGTGATGGGGTAAAGGAATAACCAACTTAAGGGGTGTTTCTTTTTCTTAACAACTGTGAATTGGGCAAAATTTCAACCCAAGTAATGACTCCATCCCTGTTTAACACTCCTGTTTTTCGAATGTAATAATGCCTGAGTGTCCTGGGCAGTGACTCCACCAGATTTGATGGACCAGAGCTCTGCAATGTGGCAACCTTCCCTCAGGAAGCCTTCGTGCACATCCTGCTCCCAGGGCAGCCTTTCCGATGGCTCCACGCCCAAAGGCTGCAACCAAGAGAGGTGAGAGAGAGAGAGAAATAATCACATCAAGACTACAGATAAGCTAGCGTTCTGCTTTAACTCATTAACGTTCGCTGGGACACAGTCACATCCTGCATGCAGAGACAGCAGCGGGAATAGGCAGGAAAAAAATGCATGACATTTCCTTCACTGACACAGACCGTGTAGAGACAACAATCCAAGCAGAAAAGATAGGCATTGGCTTGGTGTTTTCTATATGACTTGAGATAAAGAGCTCAATTATCCTCCGCTAGGGACATTGATCTGCCGCCAGGACAATTGCCTGTCTGAAATTTCGATCATTCGGGTTTATGTCAACATGAAAGCTCTGTTTTGTTTTCTCCTTAGGACTCCTTTGAAGCTGCTATGTGACAACATGAAGTATCAGATAATCTCCAGGGCATTTTATGGCTGTATGTGACCTTTTCGTTCCAAGCTATTCCCCTTTCCGGTGTTATTGTAATTGAGCCTCAAAATTAGGTTGCCAACAATAGTTTCATAGTTGGGGCACATCAGCATAAGAAGAAAAATAATTGATCATTTAGAATCTAGATTGGATGTTATGTGAGCTATAATTTTCTTAGGGGAGATATGATCATGGAAATGTGTTCCTTCCATGATATTACATGCCTGGTGTATGGCAATGACATTTAATAATAACAATGCTACTAATAGGTTTATAGATTATAGCCACTCACAATAAGTCAATTAATCAATCAATTAATTAATTTTGAACTTGCAAAGAGAATAAGAAAGGTCTGTTCAAAAAACACTCACTATGCCAAATTCTGAATCTGTTCTTAGCTTAAGTACTTTTGGTAAAAGTTGCTTTGTGTTTGCGAGGAAATTGAACAGGTCCTAGATCCATCATCACAACAGTCTTGGCATATAGTGTACAGTGCGCAATTATTTCGAATGTCATTTAAAGTTCATTTGCCATTGATTATTTTCCTAATTAATAATTTACTATTCATTAGAGAAAACCCTGCTAACGTTACATTCAGAATGCAGTGCAAGTATCAAGTTCCTGATAATGCAATGAAGCAAAATATCTTATCAAGAATGATTTTTTTTTCTAGGAAATGATCTGTATTCAAGTCCTAGCAGTTTTTTTTTCTTCATGGAGTGTGGACAAAGCCAATCCATGAGGGATTTTAGTATCTGAAGAACAAAATGTTTCGTACTGTGTTTTATTCATAGCTCATAAAAGTCAAATGTAGAGAAGATTGGCTCATACATATTATTTGCAAGGCAATGCTGAAGCTCTTAAAGCAATGCTGAAGCACACATAGCACAGACAAGCTTCTAATATAAATGAACACAAGTTTATATGTATTCCCAAACTGATTTTTCTTTTTTATTTAGGCACAGAATGTGAATTCCCCACAATTAAATTAAAAATTACAATTAAATATGTTGCAAAATATTCCACACGCCGTGGACTCAATAAATTTCATCTCAAAATTGAAGGATCTGATTTGTTTGCTGTAGCTGTGTGACATCATTGAAGAAACACAACACTTTCAAAATGGCGAATACCATTAACACAGCATGTGAGGCCAGCTCCGGAACAGATAGCGATAGCTCATTTTTGCTTGGAGGCAAGTGATTGTGGCTTTTTGTTTGTATTTTTAGCTGCGTGTTGTGCGTTTTGTTTAATTTTTTCCGACTAGATTCCTGTCGGGCCTGCCAATGGTTTTATTGTTTATTTTGCTCCCGGTTGCCGCTCGTTGGCTGCCCACTTTGTGGTGTTTGGCCAGCTAGTCTGTGTCTCTTGGTTTATTCTTGTGAGTCTCGAACAAGTATCGCAAAATGTCCGACCTCTGTTTTTACAAGAAAGGACGTGAATTGACAAAAATAGACATGGCTATAAAATGAAACTTATCTGAGATAGGAGTCACATCTTTCACAAGAGATTGGATTCAACTGGATTCCGCAGGTGGTATAAGATTATGGCAGACTCATTAGAACACCACTTAGAAATATTGCTGGGAAAATACTGAATGAATGGACACATTGAAACATCAAATGAATGCGAAAAGCAAATACTTCATTTAAATATGTGGATAAACATAAAATGCATACATAACAGCCAAATGAATAATTTGATCATCAAAGTAATGTGATGATTAAATAATAAATATAGTTGGATTACTCCTGCAATTATGACTTTATATTCAGTGACTCATTTTATAATGTAACGCTGCTCACCGCAGGTTTTTTGATCGGCTAGCCTGGCTAGCTCTGAGCTTATTGCTGTACCCGTTGCCGGTTTTTGTTTTCGGTTCCCGGTTATACTGGCTAATCACTGCATGTTTTTTGGTCGGCTGCCTTTCATTGATGATTGGTTAGCCCCCGTTGGGGGATCCCTATGTGGGTTTTTTTTGACAGTTAGCCCATTTATGACTGCTCTCCCCCTGATGTACCATTACTGCATCCATCAGTAACACAACGCCTAGGAATTCTCCACAAAAACTACTCAAACTTCACTTAAAACGCATAAAACAATATGGCGACTGGCTGCCAGGGTGCTGGTGTTCCTCCAGCGATGTCACAGCTCAAAATGACACGACGTGCCGTGTTCAAATTGCTTTATCTCTGAAAGTAATTTGGATATAAAGATGATAATTACATAAGTTTTTTAAAAAAAAACATGTACTATTTCTTCACATTTTGCATGTTTACGTATTTGGGAATACCATTGTATAAAAATAATGAACACTGTACTATGTCGTCAAGCAGGGTTGGCATACTGTCGTCACCTGTCCACTGTGCGTACTCACCTTTCTGCTCTCGTCAACCACACCATTGTGTCCCCCAACGTGCCGTGCGACGCCTACAAAGGACTCACCGCGGACGTGTGGCAGATGTTCTTGCAGGACTGTAACGTAAGCAAGGTTGGGGGGGGGAATATTTTTAACGGCATTATGTAAGTAGGATACAAAAAAAAAGTAATTGTTTTCCCTACAGAAAAAAATGATGTCATGAAATCACACATACATTTAGTTTAAATAAAGATTATTTTGCAGGATTACAATTTTATTTAAAGGTCTGCCATATGAAAGGGAAAGTTTCATTTTTGCTTAAAAAAAACTTTACAATGTGGTCGAGTATTTTTTTGTAGGACTACAAGCAAGCAACTACCTGACCAGGGTTTCCTCCAATTATTTTTCAAGGTTACATTGTTCATTTATTGAGTATTTTATTTGTATTATGATTATTTTGTATTTCATTAGTATATTTTGTATTGGAGTAATTTAAAAGTTATCGAAAGTTACAATACTGCACTATCATGGTACTGTATTTAGATTACGTACCGATTCCATTTTTCAACAGGCAAAAAATAACATTTTCAAAGGGACCCTCCCATCCCTGAACTTAATTTAATATCCCGATAAGCTTGTGCATGTACGCTCACAAACGCGTGTGCCTTTCGCTCGCTTGCAGCTCAGCCGTGCTCATTCTCTGCTAATTATGTTGCTCACATCATTAGTCCCGAGGCAGTGTGCATGAGGCGTCGCTAATGGCTCTGGATGTATAACTGTCTACATTGGCATTGCGCATCAGTTGAATCTTCGATGCGAAATTAACGTGCTATATGTGATACTTTTGTTTTTCCCATCAAGAGGAAATTACCATCAGACCCAAATCACATTGAATAGGGCAGCAATTATAGCTAATTATGGCTATGGGTCCATTTGTGGCACACTTAGTGTTTTTTAGAGCCTGCAGCATAGACTCCTTGTGTTATTATATCAAATTAATACACCGATGACATAGGAAAAGGCATTAGAGCTTATATCACTATCACACTACTTTTACCCATGGTTCCAGAAACACTGTTTTGCACAGTGCAGTTTTGAATTCTCATCGATTAAACAGTCTTTACACTTCTTCACCTGTTCATCAATAATGTTGCAAAATTTATAAAATGGAACCAAAGTCTTTCATCAAAATACTATGCAAGCTTTTTTACCTACGTACATATACATATTAAATCGCAACATTATTGTCGGACAGGTGAAGAAGTGAAGAGACTGCTTTACCTATCAGAATGCAGAACAAAATTCACAATGCAAATCAGTGTTTTACTATAATTATAAATAGTGTGATAATAAGATAAGATCTAATGGCTTTTCCTAGGTCATCTGTACCACTGGGTGACCAGTGGAGAAGTGTCAGCCCCCTCACCCCTGCGTTCCGGGTTCAATTTCCGTTGCTAACAATGTTTTGAGATTTTAATCAGTGAAACCTAATGACTTATCAACCATCGCACTATTATAAGCCTTAATTGCATAAAAAGCCAAACAGTGTACACAGAGGCTCTTACTGTACTCATTTCATGCACCTTATAGTGCTGAAAATATAATGTATTTCATAAATAAATGCTAATTAATTACATCCCATTTTTCTGTTTAGAAGAATGTAGATACCCCTGTAAAAAGAGTTGTTTTTAATTTTTTGTTTTTTTGTGAAACTAAAAGAAAATACAAACTTGTATATGCAAAATCAGAATACATTATTTGATTTTCAGACCTACAAGGAGCAGGAGCTGCTTCGTTTAGTCTATTTCGGCGGCGTGGAACCAACTTTACGTAAGGAAGTATGGCCGTTCCTCTTGGGGCATTACCGATTTGGAATGTCTGAAACAGAAAGGAAGGAGGTGAGAGGTTTTTCTCAAGGAAAACTCAGATGTTTTCTTCCCACGCTTTTCTCACACTGACTTGTCAATTCCGCCTGAAGGTGGATGAGCAGGTGCGCTCGTGCTACCAGCAGACCATGCGTGAGTGGCTTGCCTGCGAGGAGATCGTTCGGCAGCGGGAGAAGGAGCAACACGCTGCAGCTTTGGCCAAATGCTCCTCGGGGGCCAGCATGGACAGCACCAGCTCAAAGATGCTCCATCATGACTCAACTGTTAGTAACGAGGTAACGCACAGCTACTAGCAAGGAAACTTAATTGAATGGTTAATCTTAGCCAAGGTTGAGGACCTGAATAACAATAGCGAAATACAATTGTTTTGGGAAAAAGTTTTTGTGGTACGTGCTATGTTGTGAAATATGCTTTGAAGGTATACCAGAGGTAAGATCCTAGGCAACAGCCCGGCCCGAATTGGGGTCAGGTCAGGCCTAAAATTTCAATCAATATGTCCGGGCCAGGCTTTTCTCTCGCTGCCTTTTTTTTTTTCAATTATCCACCCAGCCGTCAATGCTCTGAGTCATCACAAATAAAATAAAAGAAATCGCATTTGCTTCAGGATCTGTCACCCAAAACAAGTTAGTTGTGCCCGGGTTGGATGGTGCTTTATTACTTGCGGGCCCAGGCTGGATTATTTTTGGCCCAATCTTACCTCTAAGGCATACGGTATTTCCCCTCGATTTCAAATTTTTAGCTAGCATTTTAGAAATGCACAACTTGTATAAAGGCATGAAAATCTCTTAACTTCTAGCAAAATTCTGTTTTGAATTTAAAATGGGTGACTTACGTGAAATGTGTAGATATGAGGAGAAAACATTTTGAGGGGGGAGAGGAGCTTCTTGAGATTTCGCAGGGAATGAACCGGGGAAATTCAAATTAATGTAGTTCGCTTGGGTGGGAGTGGCAGCCTTTTGGGCAGTGCAATTGTCACGTTAGTGGCGAGGATCCCCACCCAAGAAAGATACAGTGAATCAAATCGAACTTCTGCGTTTTTAGCCAATCAAGGTAGAGAACGGTCAACTGCAGCGCATAGATAGTCAACAGACTAAATGGTGGAAAGATTGATCATTGCTGTACATGGAATCCAGAAATCAAGAACTACAACTAACACTTGATTTTTCGGAGGAGTTTGTATTTTTAATGAATTTGCGCGCAGATTGATAATGGTGCAGTTTGGTCACTTTGAGTCTCCGTAGTTTGTTGCTTTTTTTGTTTGTTTTTAGTACTCGTTTTTGGTAACACTACTACACAATTCAACAAAATCTAGTAGTCAAATGAACACACTGTTCCTTTAAAGGCCCAAGGGAAAAGCCTGTGATGCTGACAAAATATTAGAACACACACTATGCTGTTTAATAGTGATACCTTGTGTCACGAGGGAGACCGGACCAGAACAGAGGCAGGAAGCAGGAAGGGAGAACTCAATTGCGTTGACAATCATAACTTTTATTTAACAAAATAAAAGTCGTCCAAAACTCCGGGAAAAAACAGAACAAAAACATTCCTACACTCAGAATGGGCAAGTACAGGTTTCCTCCGACTCAAACTAAACAGGACAGGGCATAACAGAACGGAAAATGTGTAATGAGCCAGCACCCGCAAAACCCACAACCCAGCCTTAAGTAGCGCACACACAATTAGCTGATCTGCTTCAGCTGGTGCCCAGGGGGCGTGGCCAGCCGGTCGCCACGGCGACCATGCTGGCCATGACACCTTGAAACAGTCTGGCACATCAGTATTCAGTATTTACAACTTGGGAGTGTATCTACATATGCACAACTTTTAAATCTCTCCCCTGCTGCAATTGCTTTTCATGTGTCATATACTTAATAAGACTTAACAGTTGTGCCACTTAATGAAGACTTAACAGTTGTGCCAGGTCAAAAGACTGCCTTAAAATATATTCTCTGTTATAAAGTAAAATCTTTATTGTTTTTGTTATTATAAGAATGTGAATATTTATGTTGCGTAAAATCTCTAAAGATTTGTTTTCTCAGAATAAAACAAGTTTTGGTTTGATACAGAAAAAACTGTATTTTTAAACTTTTAAAAAGGTAAAATTGCTGTCATTAAAAAATGGTAACACGTCACTGCAATCTAGTTCTTAAATCAAAAGTCAAGATTTCCTAACAATAACAAGTAGTAATGGCCTCCACTCCACTAAACATGGCATTGTCATTTAAATATTATTTGAAAAATGACTTATGAAGAAAGCAACATCCATGTTTTTAATCCGTCTCAGGCGCTCGCAATTTTCCTTCTTTCCGTCCACTGAATGTGATATTACCCTCGCTCATGCTTCAGAACAAAAATCGGCTGTGCTTTAGAATGCACGTGAACCCAGAAAAGTTTTTATCTGAGCTGTGGGCAACTTTGATGCGGTTTTCAGTGAACAGCACAAAGTGAGATGGTTGCCCACCGAGATGGTGGTCATTCCTAAAAACACATTAGTTGTCAAACCAGTGTTTTTGGACTAGTTGGCAGGCATTTATCATGTCATTGTACACATTTTTGAGGGGTTAACTTCTGCTGTAAGTTAAATTCCAAGTTCAGTAATCAGAAAAGAAGTTGCTACCTTCAAAGTAACATGGTAATACTGATGGTAATAATGATAACTGTGATATTTTTAGATGTTCCATGCATTGATACGTTTCCCTGATTGTCTGTACCTTTCAGTCCCGATCCTCGCAGAGTTCAGACAGGCAGAGTCTTGCTCGTCTGCAGAGTGACTCCAGCACAAGCACGCAGGTATCACATTCATCGCGTTACATCCGCAACGCCATCAAAATCTTTTCACTCACCAATAAACAATTTAAACTATAAGGTTGCATGATGTTTTAAACCGCATCCCTTCACTCTCTTCCTGTTAGTTTTTTGTGTCATCCCATCCCTTCCCCTGGAGTAGACTGCTTCCCTTTGGCCTGTCCTTTCAGGTGTTTGAGTCAGTAGAAGAGGTTGAGCAGATTGAGACAGAATCCAAGAGCGAAGAAGCCAAACAGGTGCCGAAGATGAACAACGGGGCACTCCAGAACGGCCCGAGTTCTCCCGACTCGGGGCATCCCTCTTCCCGCAACTTTTCGGTCACCTCCGGACTATCAGACGGTTCGCTCAGCACTGAGGACAGCACGGCACCTGAGGCCGCTCCCAGAGCTTTGGCCAGACCTCCTCAGGATGCGAGTCTGACAGAGCAGGACAGAAATGACAAACCCAATGTGCCCAAAACTGAAGTGCCACATGTATTAAATGTGTCTAACAAACCAGAGAATCCCAAAGTAGAGGAGACGCAGCATGGCGGGGATGGCTCAGCAGATATTGAAGAAAAAAAAGTGCCTGATCAAAGTAGTACAATCGTTCCAGGAACACATACAAAACCTGAAGACCACACTGAACAGAATCTGACAAACCAAGACACAAAGAAGACGATGGGAGAGCATCAAACTGAAGGCTTCAAAGTACAAATTGAATCCAGCCAAGGTGAGTCATCACAACAATCGAAAGAAAACCCTCACCAGTGGTGTTGCATTACCAATGTTTATGAAATGGTAATAGCTGCCAGAAATGTGACAATTTGTGTGTAGGGAATCAGTAAATCTTCCAACAGCAGTATAGGTGTGGAGTGTATGAATGAGGGAAATTCCACAAGTCGTTGCACCTTTAGAAATAATAATAAATACTCACACTGTGCTCTATAATGAATTTAGGATATAAAAGGCACATGATTCAAAAGAGATATAAACAGAATAACAACCCTAAAGAGCTTCAAAGGGGAGTGAGGAGGACTGTGTGGAGATGTCACATAGAAAACAGCCCTACTCTTACCTACACCTCTAACCTCCCCATTTCACACACACATTCAAACTTACAGAAACCTAACCTATCTGCTACGAAGTGGGTTGGACACCACTACACCTAACCTAGTTTGTTTACTTGAGACAGAGGTTATCTAAGTGATATAGTGTAAAACCTAGGGTATAGCCTATCCCTTCTCCCATGATATAAATGCAGACAGGACTTATTCAAAATTCTAAATACTAGATTGGTAAACTACATGCAGACAGGATAACAAAACCTACTCACAACCTCACAACAGCCACCTGACTCCACCCTTCCCAAAGATAAACTAAGCCTTTTAAAGGAAACATGAGCACAGGTAATTGGAAAGCTAGATATGTGATTGGGCACATGTTAAGTGGATAAAGGTGGGTGAATTGGCTTGGCAATTGTGACTGACAAGAGGCATTACCAGGAACACCACGGAACCATCACTGTTCAACGCCTGGGGCAGACGAACCTAAATTGAATACAGAAAACAGAACCTCTTCTGTGACAAGAGGGTTAAAGATGACCAAACATCTGACGTTAAAATCTGTTTTCACTTGCAGACGCTCGAGTGTCCAGAGCAAGAGAAGCCTACTGCACCTCTCAAAAAGTGGAAGCACAGGTCCCGACAGAATCTGACGAGTCTCCCTCTGCCATCGAGATGGAAGAGATTTCCAAAGCCAACGTTTCCATGGCACCCTGGAGCAGGAAGCACCGCACTGAACACTTGTCTACCTCCGAGGAGTCAGCCCCTTACACGGATCTTAGACCTGAGGCTGGGCAGGAAAAGCCCAGTCCAGAAGGCACGGAATCAATATTGTCAGAGGAGCCGGAGATGGAGAGCCTCTACCCACATTTTGAATCTCTGGATGGCTGTGCAGAAGCCAGCTCACAACACTCTGCTGGGGGGGGTTTCTCTGTATGTACCACATCTGAAATTCATTACATCCAGTCTAAGTCCAAATGAAGTGAGTTTCTTAATTTTTGTGGTTCTTTCAGCAACAGCTTTTAGATTTGTACACGTTGAATTTGCACCGTATCGAAAAGGACGTCCAACGCTGTGACAGGAACTACTGGTACTTCACCGCTGCAAACCTGGAGAAGCTCCGGAACATCATGTGCAGGTACAATAAATACAAATATAAATTGTATTTTCATTCATCTTTATGGGTCTCATTGATTAGTTGAAAAGTTGAAAAATTCCGGTGAAGAAAAGTAATTAAAAGATTAGGCAAGCATTAAGCAAATGCTGCTATCTTAAATGAACCTGACAAAAAAGGCACAATGTGTATTCTTTTACCACTAGGTTATTCAGTGAGGGCATGGCAGCTGAGTGGTTAGCGCGTCCGCAGCACAGTTCTGAGGTCATGGGATCAAAACCAGCTACCAGCCTTCCTGTGCGGAGTTTGCATGTTTACCCAGTGCTTGCGTGGGTTTCTTCCCGGCAAGAGTTTATTTAAGCGTGTTGAAGAAATGCAGATACTTGACGAATGAGCGTGCGATCATGGCTTTAGTTGGCAAGAGTGGCTTTGATCAGATCATTGTCCCCACATCAAGGAAGCGCCCACATCCTAATCTTGCATCCTGTGTCCAGCGATTAAAGTGTCTGCCGAGTATGCGGAGTGAAGCAGTCTGGTGAGAGAAGCAAAGGTATGGATAAATATGGAGAGTAAACACTTCAAAAAAAGTGACAAAAACCCTTCATCTTTGTTGGGGGAGACAGGGAAGTTTCGTGCACGTTGGCAGAAACGAGATTGCCATGGTGACTGAAATTGTTTGATCACATCACCAGAAACATTGGGTAAATGGTAAATGGTAAATGCTCTGCATTTATATAGCGCTTTTCAAGTCAATGAAGACCTCCGTCCTCAAAAGTTCTTTCAAAGTTCATGCATCGTTCAAGTTTAAGTGTTATTGCAAGTCAAGTCATATTTATTTGTATAGCCCTTCATCACAAGGAGTATCAAATGGCTGCACAGACCACAGTTACAAAATCCCCTGATCTAAAACCTACATCAGGGCAAGGAAAATTCAAAAACTTTAACATGAGGAAAATCAAGAAACCATGAAGAGGGACCGCATATGAGGTAATCCCCCTTCCAGGATGACCAGGCTGCAACGGATATTGCAATGACAAACAATACACAGCTATTGTCAACATGAAATAAACGTCATTCATAAGCTATAGAATATAAGTGTGTTTTAATCCTAGATTTAAACAGTTCCACTGAGGTTGCAGATCGGATCTCAGGGGGCAGAGCATTCCACAGCACCAGGGCCCGAACGGAGAACGCTTTTGAACCTGCGGATCTCTTCTTGGCTCTTGGGACACTAATAGACCAGCATTTTCAGAGCAAATGCTCTGAGCAGGATCATTGGGGGAAATTAAATCTAAAAGATATGAGAAAGTCCATGCATTAATCTGTATAATACCAACAAAACCTTAAAATCACATCTTAAGCTGACAGGGAGCCAATGCAGGTTAGCTAAATTTGGGATACTGTGATTTAACTTTCTTGTCTTGGTTAAAAGTCTCGCTGCAGCATTTTGTACCAGCTGCAGGCTCTTGATTTTGGACTTCGGGAGACCGGAGAGTTGAACACATTGCAATAAAATGTTATTTTACAGGCAAAGTGTCCTTGTGTTTATGGGAAGCATAGTTTAATTATTAAAGGTATCACAAAAAAAACATCGAAGTGAAAGTTCTGCTTGAAATGCAGCCGTTTCTCAATGTTTTCTTGCATGTTTTCTGAGTATTCTCATAAAACCTAGCAATGTTTAACTGTTGATTACTAAAGTATGGTAAAAGCTAAAAACATACCTTTATTTTTGATGCAAGATGAGGGCTGAAACTTATTTTTTTATTTGTCCTATGCTCATATAGCTACCGAACAAAAACTTCTGTAGGCCTAGGATAATGACACTAAATTCGTACAAGTGTGGCGGAAGGCAACGCAACGATGATTTGACCCTGTTCTTATTTGTGTTTGCAGCTATGTTTGGAGACACCTGGACATCGGATACGTTCAGGGGATGTGTGACCTGCTTGCGCCGCTTCTCGTTATTCTGGACGATGGTGAGTCACTGTGGCTCTTTCTATATCACGACCTGCTCTCTGATACCTTGTTTATTTCGCAGAGGCCACGGCCTTTAGCTGCTTCACGGAACTCATGAAGAGGATGAATCAAAACTTTCCTCACGGAGGCGCCATGGATACTCACTTTGCCAACATGCGCTCTCTGATTCAGGTAGAGTCGAACATATCACAGTTGAGATTCATCAGTTTTGACTGCTTTTTCCTGCCGAATCATGTGTGATCTTCGCTTCGCGTGTTGCAGATCCTGGATTCAGAGCTATTTGAGCTGATGCACCAAAATGGAGACTACACACACTTCTATTTTTGCTACCGTTGGTTCCTTTTGGACTTCAAGCGAGGTAAACAGTAGTTTCTTCCAATTAAAGCACAGGTCTCAAAACTCATTTTAGGGTGATTTATGGACTATAAACCCTGAATTGGTCAGAAATTAAAATGTATGGCTTATAATCCTGTACACTTTGTAGACTGGGAAATATAGAGAATGAAATGTGAATTGCATAATACTGCATACGGTAACCATTTATGAATAGATTAAATAATTCTTAGTGGTGAAACCAAATTTCATAATTTGAGTTTATGTTCTGTTACGGTGTTTTTTATTAATTTAAATTTATGTATTTTTGTGCAACACTGGGTCTTACTGTAGTTTTAATTTCATGCACCTTATATGTGAAAAATATTTAACAAAAAGTCTTTGTTAAAGGCCTGCACCTTATAGTCCTTGGAGGCAGCCGGGTCTAGATGAAGTTGGGCCGAAGGGCGTTTTCAAAAAGAAAACCTCATAAAAATTATACACTGTTTTTTTATTTATATATATATATATATATATATATATATATATATATATATATATATATGTGTATATATATATATACATATATATGTATATACATATATATGTCATACAAAATAAGATAGATGAATATTTCTTTCATATCTTTGGAAACAATATTAAAGGGACAAAACAAACATTTGACCACTAGATGTCACTGTATTGTGTTGTATAATCACAAGGAAGAATACAAACTACAGAAGCTCACTGTGACCAAACTTCACTATTTTTATTCTCATTATTTTGCCCAGTTTTTCAGAAAGAAAAAGGAAGACTAGAGTGAAAAAAAGAAAAGAGAAAGTCAAAAGAATAAATAAGAAAAAAGGAGAGAGAAAATCAATAAAAAAGGAAAAACGAGAAAAACATTTTTTTTTCCGTAACCTTGGAAGGAAGAAGGCGGACAATTAGTCACATTCGGTGAAATAAATGCAAATTTATTGACCCACCAGTTTGTTAAAAAATGCATTTTTATATCATAGTTCAAATATTTTGGCTTGTTTTTCTAAAACTAAATTTTCAGTGAACTATTTTTTACCACTTGGAGGCTCTTAATAATAATCGCTGTCTCTTAAAACTCAATATTAAAGCGGGGGCCTCAATTGTCATCTCGCGGGCCACAATTGTACCCCTTTTCATACCCCTGAATTAGCATTACGGTAGATGTCTGTAAAGCAAGTTTTGAACCCGACAACTGGCGTTGTTAGCCTGATGTGCAAAAAGAGGATTCTCTGTTTTTGTCTGGGAAATTCTGTTGCTTAAGTAATGTAATTTACAGGGTGAAAATACATATCAATTCAGATGGACTTGATTCGTTTCAGCTTTTTGTACTTTACCTTGCAGAGCTGGTCTACGATGACGTCTTTGCAGTCTGGGAAACCATCTGGGCGGCAAAGTTTTCCTCCTCAAGTCATTTTGTTCTCTTCATCGCTTTGGCGCTGGTGGAGATCTACAGGGATATTATCCTGGAAAACAACATGGACTTTACAGAGATTATTAAATTCTTCAATGGTAAACAGCATTTATCTATTTTTCTTGCTCACGTGAAACAAATTACCACTAAATGATTAACTTGATGAAATATTGATGTGATTAATTAAAATAATGAAAACGATACAACTGGTAAAACCCCAAATTACGACTATATGCAATGACACATTTCAATATTCTAACAATGATTTTACGGATCTAGAAGTATAAAAGATTTTGTCGACTTTGACATTTGAATAATTCTGAGTAAAGCATAGTAAAAAAAAAATAATAAAACTGATAATGTTTTTATAATTATTTGTGCAATAAAAATATTTAATTGTGATTCTGAACATCAAAACAGAAAAGAACGAAAATCCCAATTAATTTATTACATTTCAATATTGTTATCATAAATTAATTTGCTGTTAATCGACATAACAATTTAATTGTGATTCATTTTAAATTCATTTCTAAACTTCATTTTTACATTTTTTTTTATCTTAGTACCTTTAGTTAATCATATATCAAGACATCAAAAACGAAACACTAAACCACCAGTGATACAGGTAACATTTGAAAAGGCATTTGATTTTATCTTATTATCACACTCTTTTAACAGTGCCAGAAATTAATGTCAGAGAATGGAGTAAATAGGATTTTTTCCTGAGAGAGATAAATAATCGCAAAGTCTGATACATCATCAGATACATCAAAAAGTTTTTTCTCTTGTGGTGCATTTTTGCGTTGTGTTATAACTTATATATAACGACTTTCTCTTTTCTCAATTCTCTAACATTTGTTTCTGGAACTGTGCGTAAAATAGTGTGATACTAAAGTAAGATTGAAAGCCTTTCTTAGGGTGCAGGCCTATGGTGTGGAGGTCCAAATTAAAACTTTTTGGTCATAATTCCTCTAAGTGTGTTTGGGGGAAGAAGAATGAAGAGTACAATCCGAAGAACACCCTCCCTACTCTGAAGCATAGGGGTGGTAGCATCATGCTTTGGGGGTGTTTTTCTGCATATGGGACAGGACAAGTGCACTGCATTAAAGAGAGGATGACAGGGGCCGTCTATTGTGAGATTTTGGGGAACAACCTCCTTTCCTCAGTCAGAGCATTGAAGATGGGTCGTAGCTGGGTTTTCCAACATGACAACGACCCAAAGCACACACCCAGGAAAACCAAAGAGTGGCTCCGTAAGAAGCATATCAAGGTTTTAGCATGGCCTAGCCAGTCTCCATACTTCTTTGGAGGGAGCTCAAACTCCGTGTTTCTCAGCAACAGCCCAGAAACCTGACTGATATAGAGAATATCTTTGTGGAGGAGTGGGCCAAGACCCCTCCTGCAGTGTGTGCAAACCTGGTGAAAGACTACAGGAAACGTTTGACCTATGTAATAGCAAACAAAGGCTTCCGTACTAAATATTAACAGAATTTTTTTCAGGTGTTCTAATACAGTTCTTACTTGCAGCTATAATCACACAAATTATTCGTTAAAAAAAAATCATGCATTGTGATTTCTGGATTTCTATTTTTAGTTTATGTCTCTCACAGTGGACATGCACCTGCGATGAAAATTTCAGACCCCTCCATGATTTCAAAGTGGGATAAATGGCAAAATAGCAGGGTGTTCAGATACTTATTTTCTTCGCTGTAGCTGGGATGCACGACCCTACTGAGGATAAGCGGCGCAGATAATGGATGGATGATTTATTTTCATATGAATTTTTAGATCTGCATAAATCATAGATTTTTCGCATAATGTTAACTAAATGAAGCTAGCAATCATTCACTATTTGTAAAAAGCATTATTGAATTTCAATCTTGAAATGTGTTTGACAAAGTAACATGGATGAACTTGTACTTGTCTTTCAGAGATGGCTGAGCATCACAACATCAAGCAGATTTTGACCTTGGCAAGAGATCTGGTGTACAAGGTGCAAATGCTCATAGAGAACAAGTGATAGTGATGTGCTTCTTTCCCTTCCAATCAAGTGTAATCCTTTGTAGCAGCATCACATGCACACACTCGCACAAACACACAAAACACACATTATACTCAACTCCATAACGCCTTTATTATATCATTATCTGCAGCCTTGATTGAGCCTGGATTATTTGTATGCTCCTCTTTGTTGTTTGTGAAGTCAGCAGGTCTATTTAATATATTACGCTTTATTGAGTAACTATAAGTATCCGCAAATGCCTATCGTGTTTCACGCCCAACATCGAAGCGTCGATCTTGATCGGAGCTTAAGTCAGTCGTACATTTCCGAGAAAAATATCAATTATTTTGAAAGACTATGAAGTACTGTATGTAAGTTTACACGATTGCATTGGGTTTGAAAGAGAAACACGCCCGGGTTCTTCTCTCACGTGAAGGAAGTAGTGAATGAATGTTAATTTTACCGAAACGACGAGGCCTATTTAGAACTGAGTGCCACACGAGTGATTTTATATCCAGACAATGTTTCCTGAAGCTGCCTTCCTGCCAATCGGATCTTCTTGTTACGTGTGAATTGTCACCTATGTATTTGTCAAAATTCGTCCATTTTCTTTCGATTTTACCTAATAACGATTTTGTATTTTGTTCTTTGCACCACTTAAATGTTTGTTTTGTTGCAGGATTAAAAAAAAGATATATATATTTTTTTCAGTTTTGAAGTGCACTGCAAGTTTAGGGTATGGTCCATGCTTGTGATATATTTTCAATGTTGTTGCCAAAAGAAAATCAGATATAAAATGTTTTGGCATATTTTACCATTAATAATGACGTATATTATACACTGCAGTATGCGCTTTTAATCTTTGTGTTCCTGCTAATTATTGATCATGTTTAAAGTTTCCTATTTATTGCTCTGTTTTCAAATGTGGTCGATTTAATTGCATTGATGTTACTTGCAAACTGTATTTGAAAGCCTACTTTAATTTATTGCCTCAGTTTTCATAAGGACATTGCTATTTTGGTAAAACTCGTATTTTTATGTTGTGCCAAGTTCTAAACATGTATTGTAAAAGAAATTATATTCTGAGAGCTGATATATAATATATAATAAATGGTATATGTTATTGTACATGAGAATACTGTTTTTTGTTGTTGACGAATGCACAGTCAAAAAGGTTGCATACTTTGTACCGATTTGCAGTACTAAAAGTCATGTTTCTCGCACAATTTTGGACACAATTAATAATAAAGGGACACTGTAATATTTTAACCACATGATGGCACTGTATTGTGTAGTACAACCAAATATGAGTTCTACCAAGCACAAGGGAGAATACAACCTACAGCGACTCAAAGAGATAAACGGCACTTTTTTTTTTTTTTTTTTTTTTTTTTTTTGCTGCTCAGTCTTTCACAAGCGTTTGGTATTTAGGGGTAGTCGTAGCAGCAAGATGGCAGACGATTACGTATGCTCTCCTTAGATGAGGTTCTTGTTGTAAAATAAATGAATATCGTTTACCTTAAAGTATTAAAATGAATGCAAGTTTATGATGGTTCTTTGTTTATTTTTGCTTATTTAAATCAATATTGTTTGTTTTTACCACTAGGGGGCGCTAAATATTACAAAATGTCATTTAACTCAAGCAGGCCCACCAACAGCTTTAATAAGACAACACTTAGAAAAGCACAAGAGAAAAAAGCCACAATGGCCTGCAGTTTTTAATGCACCACTCACAAACAAATTGTAGCTGTATTTCTTACTTTCTCTCTTACTTTCTTATGCTCTCTTTTTCTTTCTTTCTCTCCTAATCGCTCTTTTGTGTTCTTTCTAGCTTTTCTTGCTTTTTCCCTCTCTGTCTTTCTTTCTTCACCTCTCTTTCTCTTTCTTTCTTCAACTCTCCTTCTCTCTTTCTCCCTCTTTTGATCCTTCACTCTAACTATTTATCTATTTCTGTCTTCCCCCTCTCCTAATATCGCTTTTCAATTCTTCTCCCTTTCTTTTTCTTTGTTTTATTTCTTTCTTTATCTTTGGTTCTTTTTCATTGCCTCTCTCTTTATCACTCTTTCTCTATCCCCCTTTCTCCCTTAGTCTGCCTTTATTTTACAACTCTGTTGTTCTCTATTTCTTTCTCTCTCTCTCTCTCTCTTTTGATAACTGTTTTTCTTTCTCTCTCACTATTGCTTTCTTTCTCTTTCCTTATCTTTCTCTCACTGTTTTTACTCTCTTCCCCCTATCTCTTTTTCTATTTCTATATTTCTTTATTTCGTATGCTTTTTTTCTGCCATGTGGCCCCGAGCTAAATTGAGTTTGACACCGTTGCACGGTTCCTCATAAAGCTTGTTGACATTATTCATACGGTGGCTGATTAGGACATATGCTTCGAATTCCAGAATTGAGTTTTCATTAGCTAAAGGAGCTAGTTTAAAAAAGAATATTTTTGAATACAGTACCATAAACGGAGGGAAAAAAGATACCGCCCGAACAGGGACTTGAACCCTGGACCCTCAGATTAAAAGTCTGATGCTCTACCGACTGAGCTATCCGGGCTCTGCAGAGGCAACTGACAAAATGGCTATACCA
The DNA here is from genome assembly GCF_059441175.1 of Urocampus carinirostris. NCBI lineage: Eukaryota > Metazoa > Chordata > Actinopteri > Syngnathiformes > Syngnathidae > Urocampus > Urocampus carinirostris. Next base: position 14,777,537 of record NC_142353.1, on the reverse strand, counting down.
AAGCACGGCTGGAGATATCTCAAAACAGTAACTGTTGTAAACTGTTTTCATTGACCTTGTTGTCTAAATATTTTAGGACAAAAGTAAACTCATTGGCGGTAAGGGGTCTTGACAACGTTTTGGGGTGTGAAACGATTGCGTTAGCCTGAGTGCTTTCGTTAGCTTCAGAACGTCGTCATTCTCGTCTATTGCTGCACTCTAAACTTGCTACATTCGATTAGATCTGATCAGTTTACCCAAAACAAGCAATATACAGAGAATATTTTGACATTGCTTGAGTATTGTATTGTAGTTGGGAAGTGGAAAACTCCCCTGATTCAGTTTGAATTATTTTGGACTGCAGAAATAAAATATTGGTATGATCACAGTATTCTGTCTTGTGTATGATTCTTATTGCGCATTTTTTGAAGCACAAAAAGGAATGGATTGAACTTTTGTAATTATTGCCCCAAACCTCTGCACAGCACGTTAAGTATAGAAAAACTAAAGCACAATATAACAAATACAATTTTATAGTTTAGCTTTGTGCTTCCCGATGAATGAGACTGATAGCCATTCTTGACTTAGTTAGCTGAAGTCTTATTGATGTTTCTTTTTCATGTAGTGATGTGATGTACTGTACTTGTTTAATTTACCTTATTTTAATGCAGTGTATATCATATCTAAAGATAAGAACAGTCCATGTCACCACATGTATATCACTCTCTCTCATACACGCGAACGATTTTCAAACGAAGTTCAAAATGACTAGATTAGGTTGTCCAATGTAATGTATTCATATAACACGAAAGCAATATCCAAATCAAACGCCTAAGGTAAAGCTAATAATTAGCTCGAATTGTTTAGCCCGTATGATGCGGCAGGGGTAAACCAGTGAAAGCTGTCGGGCCCTGCTGTTGAACAGAAGAGTGTGTTGTGTCACCCTGACCCGAGGGACACGGCCACTTTCTTGTGTCCCGTTTCATCTGGAGGGACGATAGCATGACCAACTTTGGTGCCAAGGTGCCTAACTGTGTTAGGTGTTTGGGCATTTGGGTTGGCCATGGTCCCCAAAAAATTGTGTGAGTTTTTTGCTACTTTTTCCATTTTTTAATTTTCTTTATTTTTGTATGTGTTTGTCTTGCTGTCAGTCACCCCTCTCGGGGGATATGACCAGGGTAGATAGATGGTGTTGGAATTATATTATCAAAAAGTACCGTTTACCAAATTGTTCGAATTAGTTATCTGACTCCATTGAACCAAAGCACAGTATTGCAATAAACTGAATAATTTGTAGTCAATTGTATAAAATCTTTTATAGTCTAATGTATAAAATCCTTTAATAGATCCTTTAATTTAATAGTTTAGCCCCACAAACAAATTATATAAAAAAATCAAAGAAGTAAAATATTTTCTTCCAAAACGCAAACAAACTATTTCTACCAGTATTAGTATGAATAAGTCAAGAGTAATAACATGACTAGCAGTTGGAAAACAATGCTAAATACAATGCTGTGTATAATAAAACAGAGTGGGTATATTCTTTTATTCAAAACACAAACACGCAATACTCTTACCGGTGTGGTGACTTAATGCTTTGAGCGAGAACCCAAACTATTTCTTCGTGGTAGTATTTTCATGTTGCAGACGAAACTGTAATTTTTAAAAAAGTGAAAATTAACATTGCTATACTAATTTGTGTTTTTTGATTAATATTCAAATCAATATATTTTTCTATGAATAAATATAAGTTTTTGAAACACTAAGAGGCACTAAATATTACATACTGTCCCTTTAGCATGATTTGAGAAGTGGAACGATGACGAAGGGGGCGGTAATGCACCGAAAAGATGAATGCCAATCCCCGTTAAACCCGAAGAAGACAAGATAAAGCGCTGTTGACGGGGTCGTCTACGAAGCTCTACTATTTACTTATCGGTCCTTTAACTACGAAAAGTGTTACAATTTAAAAACAGGTGACAAGCTAAATGTTACCTTTCATGCTGTGAAAATGTCAAACACTTCTACGTTTTGCGTTTCTTTCGCGCAAATATGCCGCAGCGTGTCACGGAAAGTCACTTCTGCCAAGTCTCGTTCACACATTCGCTATTTGCGGTCGAATTTCTACAATGGGACACATTCGGGCTGCTGTTACAATTACGGAACGCGTGATTTCAGTTCTCAAAGAAGCAACTCAAAGGTAAATTGAGTGGAACAAAGTGATGCTTAATTCATAAGGGTAACGACGCAATCTTGTGTTTTAAGGTACCTTCGGCTCCAACCTGGGAGTTTATATCAGAGGACAAGCTTCCACCGGTATGGCATCATAACAAAGTTGTAGATCCACAATAATGCACGCCTTGTAACCTAAAACACAGGCATAGACAGAAATACTTTATTTTCATATTGCTGTACTGTCAGGGTTTGGTAGGGTTACTTTAACTGGATTACTTTCAATTACTTTTGGATTACTCCAATAGGGGGCTCCGCGCTTTGTGCTAAAAATAGTAACACGGCTTCGTGCCGCCATCTTGGAAGTCTGTCGATTACAAGCGGTGATAGCGAGAGGAGCAAATATTTACTCAGTTTGTCTATTTATTTACTCAACTAGCTTCGTTTGTGTACGGATTTTGTCCATCAACACTATGGAAAACCACGTGGAGAGTTTAGACAAGCAAGCACGCGAGCGGTACGCTGCGAAGTTGCATTTTATTGGAAAATTGGATCCCTACAAAATTAAAAACAAGGACTGGAAGTCTGATCCCGATTTGTTGCCGTGTGTGACTTACATCGAACTTGTTAACTATCTTATTTTCCACCCAAGTCCCTTTTGTGAACTGAAGGATTTTCAAAATTACAAAAGTATGGAAGCCTACGACAGATTTGTGTCTGGTTGGGTTCGGGATGTGTCTGTGCACACAGTATTTAACCTAGCCATACTTGAATGGTGTCGACAGATGTACATGAAGTACACATGTCCCATAACCTTTTTAAAATTTATTTCTACATCATAAATAATTCAATTTACCTGTCAGAAAGTGGTCAGAACAAACACGAACACAGTCAAGCTTTGGCAAATTCGACCGGTTGATAGCTGCCAGCCACATTCGTCTTCGCCGTTCACTTTTCTCCTGAGCTTCAATCCCCTGATTGTAAACACACTTCGGAAGTCTAAAGAAGCCCTTCCCACCCTTTTCCCCTCGGCTACAACAGCCAACAATAACGCACGTATTCGGCATTACAATGTAGAATCTAACTCAGACCTGGGCACTTCGGTCCTGGAGGGCCATACGTCCTGCCAGATTTTGAAGTTTGCTCTTCTTTAACTCAGGTGATACAAATTATAACCTTGTTAGCAAGCTAGCAAGTGCTCGTTAACGATGCTGGTGATTGGAATCACCTGTATTGGATCAGAGAAACCTCAAAAATCATGCAGAACATACGGCCCTCCAGGACCAGAGTGCCCAGGTCTCATCTAACTGGTTCGCTGAACAATAACAATGAAGTGAAAAGCTTTGTGGACTTCCAAAATGGCCGCCAGCAATGCATTGTGGGTAAATCTTAGGACCTCGAAGCACTCTATACTATATATATATATCTCATCTCATCAGCTGCACCGCTTATCCTCAGTAGGGTCGCGGGGGTGCTGGAGCCCATCCCAGCAATCATCGGGCAGTGGGCAGGGGACACCCTGAACTGGTTGCCAGCCAATCGCAGGGCACACATGGACAGACAACTCACTCGCTCATTCACACCTAGGGACAATTTGGACCGGCCAATTCACCTGAAATGCATGTTTTTGGAAAGTGGGATGAAACCGGAGTGCCCGGAGAAAACCCACGCAAGCACGGGGAGAACATACAAACTCCGCACAGGAAGTCTGGAGCTGGATTTGAACCCACGCAGGAGGTTCCCAAGACATGAACTGTGCCGCACATGCGCTAACCACTGCGCCGCCGTGCTGCCCACTATATATATATATATATATATATATATATATATATATATACATTTATAAAATGTTTATTGAAGGTATTGTTAGATACATTAATGAAAACATGACACAAAACTAATGCTGAGAGTGAGCATGGCCAAATATGCTAATAAAAGACAAAATAAACTAAATATGAATAAATTTATGACTCACAACACGTGGTAAGCTTTCTCTCCTGGCTTTGATCTCCAGCAAAACTAACAAAATGCGACAGGAACAAAATGAAAAAGAATCAAAACAGCTTGCCAACATCATTTTTGCCGTTCCATGTATTCCGTTACTCCCCAAGCCTGCGCAAAATTTAGTCATTTTATTCATATTTAGTTTCTTTTGTCTTTTATTAGCATATTTGGTATTGGAGTAACCCAAAAGTAATACAGTTAAAGTAACCCTACACTGTGTACATCAAGAGTCTCCAACGTGGTGCCCCCTGAGGACAGTTGAGGTGTCCACAGACCTGTTCTGAAAATAGTTAACCCGTGCTGGGTTATTGCGATTTTCTAGTTAAAATTTTTTGTAATGATTGACTTGAGTCTATTCAACACTATTTTTAACAATTAACCTTGTCATAATATAGTAAGACCATAGTAATAAACTAAGTTTTTTTTTTTTAAATTAAAATAAATAAATTCCAGTTCATGGGCTTCATGGACAAAAAAATCTATTAAAGTATTGATTAATATTTTTAAGCAATTAAGGAGTAGAATGAGAATTTATTTCCGTATTTAACAAATCAATTTATGTTTTTATTTGTTTTACAGAAAAAAAAACGTTTTTTTAGCTAGCTTTCTGGCTACTTTTTTAGCTTTGTTGTTGGCTCTTTCTACCATTACAGCTTTTTAGCAAGTTATCTAGCTAGCTTTTTTACATTTTTTTGCATGTTTTTTACCTATCATTGGACCTTTTTCACAAGTTTCAAAGCTACATCCTGGCCTTTCTAGCTAACAATCTAGCTTTGTTTTTAGCTTTCAATCTGGCTATATACTGGACTGTCTCAGAAAATTAGAATATTGTGATAAAGTTCTTTATTTTCTGTAATGCAATTAAAAAAACAAAAATGTCATACATTCTGGATTCATTACACATCAACTGAACTATTTCAAGCCTTTTATTATTTTAATATTGCTGAATTTGGCTTACAGCTTAAGAAAACTCAAAAATCTTATCTCAAAATATTAGAATATCATGAAAAAGTATACAAGTAGGCTATTCACCTAATCACCTGAATCATCTAATTAACTCGAAACACCTTGCGAGGGTTTCCTGAGCCTTAAAAACACTCAGCTTGGTTCAGTAAACTAAATCACAATCTGATCTGACTGCTGTCCAGAGGACCATCATTGATACCCTCCATCAGGAGGGTAAGACACAAAAAGAAATTTCTCAAAGAGCAGGCTGTTCACAGAGTGCAGTTTCAAAGCATATCCACAAAAAGTCTGTTGGAAGGGAAAAATGTGGCCGGAAACGCTGCACAACCAAGAGAGATGACCGCAGCCTTAACAAAATTGTGAAGAAGAGCCGCTTCCAGAATTTGGGGGAGCTTCAAAGACAGTGGGCTGAAGCTGGAGTCCAGGTATCAAAAGCCACAGTTCACAGACGTGTCCGGGAAATGGGCTACAATAGCCGTATTCCCATGGTCAAGCCACTTCTGAACTCAAGACAACGGAAGAAGCGTCTGACTTGGGCTATGGAGAAGAAGCACTGGACAGTTGCAGAGTGGTCCAAAGTCCTCTTTTCAGACGAAAGCAAGTTTTGCATTTCATTTGGAAGTCAAGGCGCCAGAGTCTGGAGAAAGGCTGGAGAGGAGCAAAATCCAAGTTGCTTGAAATCCAGTGTGAAGTTCCCACAGTCAGCAATGGTTTGGGGAGCCATGTCAGCTGCTGCTGTTGGTCCACTGTGTTTCATCAAGTCCAGAGTAAATGCAACTGTGTACCAAGAGATTTTAGAGCACTACATGCTTCCATCTGCTGAAAAGCTCTATGGAGATGAGGATTTCATTTTCCAGCATGATCTGGCACCTGCCCACAGTGCCAAAACCACCAGTAACTGGTGCACTGACCATGGCATCATTGGCCTGTTAATTCCCCTGACCTGAACCCCATCGAGAATTTGTGGGGTATAGTTAAGAAGAAGATGAAAGACACCAGACCTACAAATGCAAATGAGCTGAAGGCCGCTATCGAAGCATCCTGGGCATTAATAACATCTCAGCAATGCCACAGGCTGATTGCCTCCATGCCACGCCGGATTGATGCAGTAATCCGTGCAAAAGGATTCCCAACCAAGTACTGAGTGCATCAATGGACATTTTCAAATGTTTGATTTAGTTTTGCTGTTATAAAATTATTTTTTTACTTGGTCTGAGGAAGTATTCTAATATTTTGAGATAGGATTTTTGAGTTTTTTTCAGCTGTAAGCCAAAATCAGCAATATTCAAATAATAAAAGGCTTGAAATAGTTCAGTTGATGTGTAATGAATCCAGAATGTATGACATTTTTGTTTTTTTAATTGCATTACAGAAAATAAAGAACTTTATAACAATATTCTAATTTTCTGAGACAGTCCAGTAGATGGCTTTTTATTCTTAAAGCTATCTATCTAGCTCCCTTTTAGTTTTTAACTTTTGAGCTACCGTTTTAGCTATTTAGCAATCCATCTATTTAAGTTTAGAAATGGATATCAAACTGGGTCTGCTAATTAGTAACAAATAGTAGCTCTTAGCTTGAAAAAAGGTTGGAGACCCTTGATCTACATTTTATGGCGCCTCCTAGTGGCACATAAAACTTCGTTTATAAAAAAAACTCAATTGATTCTGAAAATATTTAAATACATGTAAAAACTACAACATGAGCCTCTCCTATTGACAGCCATTTTGCTGCTTACAGGTCCCCCCCCCAAAAAAATAACTTTTTAAATGGTTAGGAAAATAGATAAGAAGCACAGTGCAGTTGGTCTCTGTAGTTTGTATTTTTCCTTGTACTTTTTGACAATCTTTTTTTTTTTTAGTTACACTACACAATCCAGCAGCATCTAGTGTTAAATAATACACACCGTCCCTTTTAAGGTAAGCATTTTTAGTTTTTTAACTGGCCCAACGCTATAAAGTCAATGGTCAATTAAGTGGAGGTTCGAATGGTTTTAAGACCGATACTTAATTCTTGAGTAGTCAGTAATCTGATACCTAGTACAAGTAGCACAAGCATATACAGTATTTCCATCCCACTGTAAATAAGACTTGATACTTTCAAAGACATACACTAAAAGGGACATTGTGCAACATTTGACCTCTAGGGGTGACTGTATTTTGCAGTGCAATCGAAAATGAGTGCTACAAAGCAGAAGAAAAAAAACATCTAGCTAACTGCACCATTTTTTTGCCTTGCTTTTCGTGGGGATTTGGGGTTTGGGGGATACCCTTAGCAGAGATGGCAGAAAATCATGTAAGATCCCTATAGCTGAGCCTTATGTACAATAAATACTAGTTTCTGGGGCCACGAGTGTTTAATAAATTCACGTACAGTATGTGCAATAGATCATGCATTTCTGCTTATTATTCAAATCAATATCGTTTTGTAATGAAGTTTTATATCCCCACTAAGAAGCGCTAAATAATACTCTATGACCTAACATTTTTGTTTTAACATTTTTCCTTATTAATGCCTTAAATCAACGACGCAAAAATGTTTCTTTAGTTTCTGGAGGTAAAATGGTCAATAGAAGATAGCTGATACTGGTATCAGCCATGACTGCAAGTACCGTATCTTAAAAAAAATCACTGGTATAATCACATAGACTGATGCCAGGCATCGCTACTGGCCCATCCCCTAGTCCAAATTAGTCACGCTCAAGAAGCGTACAAATGAAGTTTTATATCCCCACCAGGAAGCGCTAAATAATACACTATGACCTAACATTTTTGTTTTAACATTTTTCCTTATTAATGCCTTAAATCAATGACACAAAAATGTTTCTTTAGTTTCTGGAGGTAAAATGGTCAATAGAAAATAGCTGATACTGGTATCAGCCATGACTGCAAGTACCATACCTTAAAAAGATCACATACACTGATGCCAGGCATCGGTACTGGCCCATCCCCTAGTCCAAATTATTCACTTTGAAATGCTTTGCCTGCTCAAGAAGCGTACAAAAGAAAATCAAGCGTTTTTTTTTTTTTGTGTGTGTTTTTTTTGTCTTTAAGCCTACTCAAATAGAAGGCGACCTAGTGGACCAACTTGAGCGTCTGGCTTTGGTGGACTTCCGTACAAAAGAAGGAGTGGCCTGTTTGGAAAAGGCCATCAAATTTGCAGATCAGCTTCATGTTGTGGACACCTCAGGGGTTGAGCCAATGGATTCAGTCCAAGAAGACCGGTAGGTTGCTTTCGATTTTGGTTACGATTTTCCCCCCCTAAAAATGTTTGTATGTCTGTAGAGTTTTGTACCTGCGGGATGATGCAGTGATTGAAGGCAACCATGTAGAAGAACTTATGCAGCTCTCCAAAAACACAGTGGAGGAATATTACGTGGCGCCACCAGGTAAGACATTTGTTTTGACTGTATTAGTTTTGCTTTTGTGTAAAGATGGGTCCATAGTTTACAGTAATTGTGTTTGTTTGACCTAAGGAAACATTCCCCTACCAAAGAGGGAGGAGAGGACTGCCATGTTGAAAAACTCCGAATTCTGATGTCTTGGAATTTTTTTTTACATCCAGTGAGTGTGGTATTTCATTACTGGTTCCAATGCATTTTTTGAAAGTATTAAGTTGGTCACAGTTGCATTGCATTACACATTTTTTTAATTAAAAAAAAAAAAACGTGAACAGTTTTTTATGTTAATGTGGATCATTTGAGAAATCATGTTAGAACTTAAATAGATCCCGAAATCTTTTTAAAATTTTTATATTTTTGTAATATTGTGACTCAAACCAAGGTGAAAATCTTTCCACAATGTAATGGTTAATTGTTCTAACGTGGCATAACTTGCAGGGTGTGGCCCACAATATCTCAAACGTTTGAAAAAAATATAAAGCCAGTGTATATTAAGTCAGTAATTGAGTCCTTAGTTCTCTATTTTTGACAAACATCACAATTCCCATAAATCACACATGCCCACGTTTAGCAGACTGTTCACAGCATTTTGACAAAAAAGGCACTAAATTTGTAATACCTAGAACAGACCAGGGCAAATTACGGCCCGCGGGCCACATCCGGCCCTTTGTACGTCCCTGTCCGGCCCGCGTAAGACCAATCATAAACACCATAAATTAAAAAAAAAATTTAAACTTTTATTTTGAAATTTTATTTTGACTACATATACACGTCATAGACGTAGCGCCTTCACGCGCGTATACACTTGAGTGAGTGAAGGTGATACTGTTCGCCAGGGTACCCTCAAGATGTCGGCACACCCCAAGAAAAGAAAAGTTGATAACGAATGCCGTATTTTCAACAAGACATGGACTGCCAAATATTTCTTTACAGAAATTAAAGGTAAAGCAGTGTGCTTAGTCTGTGGTACACAGGTTGCTGTGTTTAAAGAATATAATTTGAATCGCCACTACACGACCAAGCATGAAGATGAATACAGAAACCTGTCTGGTGAAGAGCGTGCAAGGGAGTCTGATGCATTGCTAGCAAAACTACAAACCCAACAAGGATTTTTCACTAAACTTCCCACTTCCAGAGATGCAGCCGTCAGGACAAGTTATGTAATTTCTCATAAAATCGCCAGAAAAAGTAGGGCATTTTCCGACGAAGAGTTTATTAAGGAGTGTTTATTGGACTCTGCTGAGCTGATGTGCCCAGAAAAAAAGGGCGCGTTTGAGAACGTTTCACTCTCCCGACGCACTGTAACGAGGCGGATTGAGGAAATCACGGGAAATTTAGAGCTTCAGCTGAAGAAAAGAGCGGCGGACTTTGACTTTTTTTCTCTGGCTTTGAATGAGAGCTGCGATGTACGTGACACCGCCCAGCTGCTCATCTTCTTACGTGGGATAACCGCAGACTTTCAAATCACGGAGGAGTTGGCATCCTTGCAGTCAATAAAAGGGACAACCACAGGTAATGACTTGTTCAGAGAGGTAAATGCATGTATGGATGTATGGACATGTTAGAACTGAAATGGAACAAGCTTGCAGGTGTGACCACAGATGGTTGTCCAAATCTGGCCGGGAAAAATGTTGGACTTTTAAAGAGAATGCAGGATAAAGTGACAGAAATGAACCCTGATCAGAAATTGATATTTTTGCATTGTATCATACATCAGGAAGTGTTGTGTAAGACAGTGTTAAAAATGAAACATGTTGTTGATTCTGTCACTAAAATAGTTAACTTCATCAGAGCGAGAGCTTTAAATCACAGACAGTTTGTTGCTTTGTTGGAGGAAAATGAGGCTGAACATGGTGACATAAGCTATCACTGCACTGTTAGGTGGCTCAGCCTTGGCAAAATTCTGAAAAGTGTCTGGGACCTGAGAAACCAGATTCAGGAGTTCTGTGTTCAGAAAGGTCATGACGTCTCAGAACTTTCAGATGAAGACTGGTTGGCAGACCTCGGATTCACTGTGGATGGGACCGCACTAATGAACGAACTTAATGTCAAACTGCAGAGCAAGGGCCTTTTTGTGCATGAGATGTACAGTGCAGTGAAGGCTTTTATGAGAAAACTGTAGCTTCTCTCAAGCCAAGTGAAGGACAACATTCTGACCCACTTGCCAACACTTAAGGAAGCCAAAAGATCAGGCGATCACCTCCAAAAGTACTCAACCATGTTAGAAACATTGCATGCAGAGTTTTCAAGGCGATTTCAAAACTCTTGAGAGTGAAATGCACATGGTCTCTTCTCCCTTCAACTGCAGGGTGGATGATGCCCCAAGTGAAGTTCAGATGGAACTCATAGATCTGCAGTCTGACACACTTCTGGCAGATCACTTCAAGTCAGTCTCACTGCTGGATTTTTACTCCCTCAAAGAGGAGAACTTTCCACACCTGAGGAAGCATGCTCAGAGGATCCTAGTCCTCTTTGGATCTACCTATCATTGTGAACAGACATTCTCAGTTATGAAGTTTAATAAATCCAAACATAGATCCTCTATGACTGTTGACCACCTCTCAGCTGTCCTTCGCATAGCCACTTCAGACATTCCGCCAGATTCCAATGCCCTTGTTCAAGCCCAGAACAGACTGGATTATTCTCACTGAAGAGGTAACATGAGGTGGAGAACATTACAAGTTATTGTTTGTGGAAATTAACAAGTTAAAAATAAATTGCACTGGTTCAATGATTGTTTTTCTTATTTAACCAATACACCACGATTTCACATAGCCTAATATAAATATTTACAGAGTGCTATATTCTTCTGATTATCAGCATCAGCTATTCAAAATATTTAATTTGAGCATTTTACAATGAAAGAAAGTTGGTGGCCCTCTGACACAATTTAGGTTTCTCATGCGGCCCCTGATAAAAATTAATTGCCCACCCCTGACCTAGAAGGTGTTTGGTATGTTTGACTTTGGCTTGGACCAAAGATGATAACCTGTGAACACCCATTTCAGGTGATTGTAATTTGACCTTGAAACTCGAAGGACGTGAAACTGTTCAATTTCGTCATAGTTTTTCAAGGCTTGTTGTATTCTAACAAGGAGCAGTTTAGCAAAAATCATACTTTCTGTACCTAAATTTCATTTGCAAATGTTTTGTGAACACGATTTAGTCATGATGGTGTTAATTGGCATATGAGACAAACTGCACTTACTCTGATGATGAAATGATATCACAGTGTAAAGGGTTATATATTCTGGCACTTAAAAATCATACCAACTTGCTTGTTGGTACAATTTCAGGATATTTTCTCACAGTTGCGAGGTAAGCATACAAAAATAAGGCGATCATGTTGGCAAAGAGCACTTATTGCTGAAAGTGAAAATACGGCAAAGATTGGAAACAAAGATATCAGGCTGTGACGAGACCGGGAGACGGCGCTTATACCTTACTGGCACAAAGTTGATGTTGACAAACTGGAAAGGCGTCCAAACTTTCCAGTTCCTTTTCAGAGCAGTCCAGTAACTTCCTTTAATCTTCTTTATAAAGTCCGTTGAACCTTTTGCCTGAGAAGAGATAAGGGGAAAAAGTACTATTCATATCTTCACAATTCAATAAACAAGGGTATCTGAGCTGTTTCTGTTGCACTGGTCATTTATGCACTACAAATATGTGTTGCTCCATTAACCAGTTTCATGTTTACTAAAAATTGCATTGAGGCAAAGCGCCTACAAACACTTTTTTTTAACTAGAGAGAACAGCAGAATCCAATAAAAGTAATACATCCGTTTTTTTTTTAGGCTCATGAGTAATAACTTTTAAAATTTAACAAAAAATATCTGCCAAAACAAACATTTTACCAATTTCAAATGGATACTGTAATATTTGACCACTAGATGTCACTGTATTGTGTTGTGTAACTGAAAACAAGTGCTACAAAGTACAATGGAGAATACAAACTACGGAGACTCAAAAGTGACCAAATTACACTACTTTTCTTATCCTTTTTGCCAAGCCTTTTACAAGTTTTTTCTTTTTGGGGTGAATCTGTAGCAGCAAGATGGTGGACAATTATATCAGCTCCCTCTAAGTGAGGCTCATATAAAAAAAAAATACAAATTTGACTTATGCGTATTTTTTGAATGCATGTTTAAATGATAGTACATGTAATTTTGCTTATTACTGAAATCAATATTGTTTTGGTCAATGATTTAAGTTGTTTTTACCACTATGAAGCATTAAATACACAATATTCCTTAACTGCTTTTTTGCTAAAGTTGAATTAGGGAAAAAAAGATTTTACGCGGGTGGTCGCATTTTTTTTATCCCAGGATAAAACTGGTGAAAGTAAGAAAAGGACTATTTCAAATACAGTCCAAATACCAACCTGAGTCGCCCAAAAGGTTAAAAGAAAAAGTTTATTCGAACGTATCTAAGGTAGACATGTACGTGCCCGCGCCATACCAGCAGCTTAACAGAAGCTGCAAGACGTTTCCGACAGAAGATTGCATCAGCAAGTTGAATATTTTGAAGAAAATTTTATTTTTATGGAAAAAAAATACAATAATTAAAGACCAAAACAGTAAAAACAAAAAAGAATTGTTCAGTACTTTTGTTGCAGACTTTGCAGGTGATCACTGAATGTACTTGACAAAATACACACACTATGTTTTATTCACTGTTAATCAAGTTGTCACATATGTATAGCCCTTGATAACAAAATGTCTCAAAGGACTGCACAGGCCACAATTACACCATGCCCTGATCTGAAACCAACATGCGGGCAAAGAAATCCTCAACATAAGGAAAATAAGAAACCTTGAGAAAGGGCCTCTCAAGTGGTAAGCCCCTTTCCAGGGTGACCAGGTTTCAATAGATTTCTTTTACTGCTGTCAATTATATTCTTGGTTAGGATATTTTTTGTTTTAAGGGATAGCAAATGTTTACTTGCTTTAAATCCCTATTGAATGGACATAAAGTATTTTGGATTCATGTCTCTACTGACCGGGCACCATCCCTAGTTGGTGCATTTTTATACAAATCTGCAATATGTTCAATAACAAGTATATTTCATTGTATACATGTTATCATTAGCCACATAACTAAATCAACATGCTAAATTAAAAACAAATATTATCCGACTCACCATTTCAACAGTCAGACTAGTCATTAGTTGCAGCACTAGTCGTAACTTGTAATTGGCTTCGATTGAACTCATACTGTATTTAAATATTGCACATGTTAGCAGTTAGTACAAGCCTCAAAATACTGTATGTCAAGTGGACCAAGTCATTGTAGTTATAGCAATACTTAAGTGTTGAGATATTGAAATGTGTCCCTGCCTATGTTTAGTCATGAGTGTAAAATTTCCTCATTTATAATCTCTTTATTAATAACCTTTTTCAGTCGTAATTTGGCAACTTTAGTTCTCATTTTGTAGCTGGAAGTGGCCCTGAACACCATATTAGTACTTTTTCAAACCGGTTTTCACTAAGGCTGGTTGTACAGTGGAAGTTTCCACTGCGCTTAAGTTTTGTTACATTTTGGGCGGCCCCGTTAGTATAAGACCAATTGTAAGCAATTTTCCTTGCTGCACTCATGAACTGTCAACAACTACTGGCTGTAACTCATTTGTGCCCAGAATATTCTGGAAATAAAAACCTTTGAAAGATCTGCTCATCGCTACAGCCTTTTTTTTTTATTACGTACCTGGAATTAAACGAACTAGCGTAAGAAAAAAAGGCTGAACATCAAATGCAGTGATGTACTTGTTATAGTTAAACACAACCACCAATTTGAGGTCACAATAGGGACAAATTATAAAGGCAGTAAAACTTTTATTGTAAAAAACATTGACATCTACAACCTCAAATTGTAACGTGCATAACAGAAAAAAGGAAATAAAGGAACTTTGCACAAAGCAAACTCAATGTCCAGTTTAGTGCAACGAGTGTCAACAAATAACTGAAAACGATAGATGAGCTTATTCTGGGGTCTTCGTCGAAACAAAAGGCAGGAGATTAAAATGCCTTCCAGTCAATAGGAGACCTTCCAGACTTCACCAGGAGTTCGTTGGCCTTTGAGAAATGTTTGCAGCCGAAGAATCCACGATGAGCAGATAGCGGTGAGGGATGTACCGCCTGCAGGATGTTGTGTCGTTTCTAAAAACCCCAAGGAATTTCAGTACTTATTTTGATTCTTACAAGAATTGAAGTAATAAAGCATCAATGGGAAGTCACCTTGTTGATAGTGGCCCCTTTCTTCTGAGCGTAAGCTCCCCAAAGAATGAATACAAGGCCCTCCAGGTTCTCACTGAGCCAATGCACCACTGCGTCAGTGAACTTCTCCCAGCCTTTGTCTTTGTGTGAGTTGGCCTGGTGTGCTCGTACGGTCAACACGGCATTGAGCAATAATACACCTGCAGAGAAGAAGCAGATTAGTGTTCTAGCTCGAATGGTGAGAAATTCGATACAAGATGTTGTTTTGTTTTTTAGCAAAAATATCGCTTTACAAAGGAAAATCCAGTTCACAAGCAGTCCCAGAGGTACCACTAGAGACCACCATCTGCTCAGTTCCACCTCCTGTCAGGCATTAAATTTCAGTGCCTTTGGTTGTACCTGTAGAGTTCTTGTATTCCGCAGCAAGTTTGTTTTGGCTGCATCTCTTTAATCACATTTTATAGCGTCTACTTTTTGTCACTCTCAAGGTTTTCCAGAAAAAAAGAATGATGGCAAACGAAACAAACCAAAAAAATAATAGAAAAACATATGCGCGGCGTTTTGGTGACCAAACCAAGGAGTACAATCAGGAAGCAGCCAGTGCAAATTACAAAGCCGCAGAAGAATTTACACAGCACTTAGCTGCAATAATTTGCGAGTGTGATTATATTTCTGTTGCAAAAATTACTATTTGAATGCGTTTTTAGGTATTAGAAAGATGCATTTAATAATTGATTAGAGTTCATTTTGATCCTTGGAGGTCAGAAAAGGGCCTATTAGTTATTAATTTATTTAATGTCGAGAATATGTGCTCATTACGCTATTTGAGCCACACGCACGGTCGTGGAATGACTAAAACTCTTATGTAGAGGTACTCTTATCATTTTCTGCCAAACGAACCTTGTTTGGCCCAGCCACTTAGATCGCCGTGCTTAGGATGCTGGAAACCCTCAATATCATTCACCAGTTCCTTGTACATGT
Organism: Urocampus carinirostris; assembly: GCF_059441175.1. NCBI lineage: Eukaryota > Metazoa > Chordata > Actinopteri > Syngnathiformes > Syngnathidae > Urocampus > Urocampus carinirostris. Next base: position 14,761,825 of record NC_142353.1, on the reverse strand, counting down.
TTTCCAAACTGAAAACGGATGAAATAAAGAAATTGAAAAAAGGGAATTGAACAGAATTTTTTCCAATGAAAATAACCTGGGCGGTGAAGGCACTGGTCTTTTGACACTGAAACACAATCCATGAGCTTGGTTTGGACCATGATACGGGTCTTGACCCAGGATAACCACTTTGACCTGAAGGCAGAGATTAAAGGAAAAACAAGTCTAGCGAGAATCCACCAGAACAAAGCCACAGAGTTTATACTCTAGTTCACCAATTTTCTGGCATTTTTATTTTGTCATGGTTGTACAATAAAATTAATTTTCTATGAATAGTTATTGGCTTTTTGGTTTGTTTAATGATCCATTATTCGCATCTCAAGTGACAGGGAACACGTGTACTTTTAAAAAGGAATTGGATAATGTTTCCATATTGCACAACATAAACAAATAAACATGTTCCACGTAAACCATTTTTCCATATCTGTTGAAAAATATTGCTTAAAATTATAAAATAAAGTCATGTCACATTTATTCGTATAGCCCTTGATCACTAAAAGTCTCAAATAGCTGCAAAGGACATTATTACAAAATAAAATAAAGGTTTACTCATTTTGGGTTATATTGCTCCTATTTTGCCAATAATTTTTTTTAAATGAGCAAAGCATGTTTTACTCCGAATGTGATTATTTCACACAATTTACAATATTTTTTCCAAGTGAAATGTCTCAATATCAATTTACCCTGGTAGTAGTACACAGACGCTCCCCTACTTACGACCATTTCACTTACGTCAGACTGTAGATTACAAACATTTTTTCGGGATGTCCAGAAATATCCGGACATTGCTGTAAGCTATATTTTGTATTGTGTGCACCTTTTTCAGAGTACAGGACAGTACTGTAATGGTTTTTTTCCGCCGCTACCGACGTGTGGTGGCGTTGTGACAGGTCACCCAGCATCCACCCCGAAGAAGAAATCCAGCTTCTACTTCCGGGTTCGTGTGTAAACATACTGTACTAAATCTCCAGCGTATTAAGAACTTTGACATTTTTATTGTTTAATATCTCGTGCATCCATTCAATATGCTTGGTGTAAAGTGTAAAGAAGAGGTAGCCGTTACTTTTGAAATGAAAGTGGAATAAGAAAGCTTGATGCGGTTGAGAAAATGGTCGGAATGCTTTTCGGACACTTTTTACCACGGACGACCTCTCGAAGCACATCTTCAAAAGTAAGTTACACTTGACTTTATGTTTATAGAGCATATTATTTCATTATTTTTTTATTTTTTGGTACAAGCAACTTACGAACGTTCGTTCGTAATAGGGCAGCGTCTGTATGTGTGTCTAGTTTTAACAGGCTGAAATAATAAGTAGTCATTTTGTTAGCAAATTATGTGATATTTTTAGATTGTGCTTGGGAAAGAAATCGCCTGAACTTAACCATTTAATAAGTATTATATTTTTTTGATTTGTTTTTTTAAGTCACCATACAACCATTTGTGAGGCCCCTTCTCAAGGTTTTTTATTTTCTTAGTGCCGAGGTCTTGAGTTTTTCAGTGCTCGCATGTCAGTTTAAGCTCAGGCGATGGTGTCATTGTAATCCTGTGCGGTCCATTGAGACCTTGTGTGATTAAAGGCTATACAAATAAATGTGACTTGACTTGTAAAAAACCTAACTATTGCCTTAACCTTTTTTAAAAGCCGGCTCAAATTTATATTGCCGATGCATTTCTTTTGACCTCCTCAAACAAACTTCAAATGGACTAACTTAAAAATGTGTAAACAAACTAATTTAGCAGTCATCTTAGTTTCATTTTACAGAAGGCTCTACTGCTAATGAGACATTGAAATGTAGCCATTGTTATTTATCTAGGACATCGTATGTGATTAATGGAATGAATTTTGGGCGGGACTCACATCTCCGACTTCACACATCTGCGTCCAAGTGAAGACATGGTCAGAAGGCGGGTACACGGTGTGAACTTTCCTTTCCTCATCAACAAACTGCATCAACTAGAAGGGTTAGGGGAGAGAGGTCATCGAGTTATTAAAATGCAAGATTAAACCACAAACTTCTCTATTTCAACATTTCACAATGGACAGACAATACGAAGGACCAGATGTCTCAAACTCGCGGCCCGGCGGGGCAATTGATTCCTGCAGGAGGACAATTTGAGGCCCCGGCTTTTACATTAAACTTTAAAGGGACAGTGTGTATTGTTAAGAGCTTTTTGGTGGTAAAAAGTAATTGGTTTAAAAAAAAATGTTGATTCAAAAATAAGCAAAATATATTATGATATAAACATTGATTTATTTATGGGTAGAGAAATTTGTGTTTATTTGACATAACATGAACTAATTGTACAACATCATGCTGGCAAGGGTACCTGAAGCTTTTTTCCTCTGTTTTACTCTTCTGCTTTCTTTCTTTTTTCCCTTTTTTGCCGTTCTCTTTTTACCGTTTTGTTCTCCTAGTTTTATTTTTCTTTCTTCGTGAAAGGCTGAAAAACTATGTTTTTGTGAGATCGTTCACAATTAAATGCATCTTGAATGCGACTTTTAAGGACGAAAATGACAAAATGAGCCTCAATGCTCCTAAGTAAATGCAGGAGGGAGACAAATTTTAAGTGGTATATTGATACGGGACAAAGGCTTTGGCAATAATAATATTAGATACATACCAAATCATCAAACGTCACACAGTAAATGTGCTGAAGAATTAACTTTTGTCTGGAGAGCACGTTTCACAGTTTTGTTGAATTTTGTCTTAAAATATATGGTGTGGGTCCATTGAATTTCCTTCTCAAATCTGCGTTCAGGCTCCAAGTGTCTGCACCATACAACACAGTCGGCACAATCACACTCTTATACAGTCCCCTCTTAACATCCATACTCATACTCTTGTTGCTCATCACTCTCCTCAGAGCACCCAAAACCTTACTTCCTTGATTCACTCTGTGCAATACCTCGCACTCCATTCCACCAAATGTTATATATATATATATATATATATATATATATATATATATAATTTATTTTGTTTTTATGGCTCTTTCGGGTCAAAAAGCACATCTATGAATGCACTTTGACTGTTCACACAGAAGTCCCACTCCAAAAGTTCCGATATGCATCAGATTTAGGACCACGTATGAATGTGGTCTGTTTTGAGAAAAAAAAAAAAAACAACAGATTTGCTCCGTTCAGCCGGACTTTAACAGATCAGATACAGGTCGCTCCCGTGCAAAACAAATCTGATTTCCTTGCACTGTGAATACATACTAGGGCTTTAAAGCACTTGCACTACCCATTTTGGATATATATGGCATTTGCAGAGGAAAGTAACAAAATCATGCAAAAAAAGCTATCATAAAGCAATGCCAAATTTTGTAAATCAAGACACTTAAATAGTTAAAAAAAAATGAATAAATAACACAACAAGGCGTGCCATAATTGCACTGAAGACACACCCTGATAAACTTCCAGCATTAGTCAATTACTTTTGTACATTATGTCTGTGCCTGACTTGTATAATGAAAGGGTGGTGAAAAATTAGTGATTGGGCAACTTTTTCCTGGTACTGAGGCCTGTGAAATCAAAGTTAGGACAAGTAGACTTAACTAACCCTAAGAATTATAATGGATATATTTCAAATAAAATATAGATAAGAAAAATAATAAATTATTTTATACAAACAAAGTTTTGTACACAATTTCAATATAGCATCTACCTTTCGCACTGGAGAGAAATCTTGCTGTGGTGCACAAAAATACTCAATTGGAGTATTTTGATATAGGTTTTACGACTTTTTTTTTGTGTAATAAAAATACAGAACATAAGCAAAGATCTGTGATATGGCTGAGAACTTTCTTATTGTTTTCATTCTTTGAGAAACAAAAAGTCCACATTTTAAAAATAAAGTGTAATATTTCCTAATATTATATGAAATAATACTTAGCATTGGCAATCGTATTAACCATGTCAAATAATGTAGTTTAGTTTGACATTATTTGGTCATTAATAGAATAGAATAGAAGAATATACCTTTATTGTCATTGTTACAAAATGGGTTAACATATTGTGACAACGAAATTGGGCATGACACTCCAGTTTTACACATTCACAGTGAGGTATGAGCCAAGAAGATAAAGGAACAGAGAAGATAAGGTAATAAAACAAGGGGGATAAGGCTATAGTTATAATTTACATGGTATTTACACAAGAAATGTCGGCATGTGGGATGTTACATACAGTTGTTATCGTGATACCGTTGGTATCGTAAGGGTTGTGCAATATATATATATATATATATATATCTCATCTCATTAGCCGTACCGCTTATCCTCATTAGGGTCACGGGGGGGGCTGGAGCCCATCCCAGCCATCTCCGGGCAGTGGGCAGGGGACACCCTGAACTGGTTGCCAGCCAATCGCAGGGCACACAGGGACAAACAACCCATTCACTCATTCACACCTAGGGACAATTTGGACCGGCCAATTCACCTGAAATGCATGTTTTTGGAACGTGGGAGGAAACCGGAGTGCCCGGAGGAAACCCACGGGGAGAACATACAAACTCCGCACAGGAAGTCCGGAGCTGGATTTGAACCCACGACAGGTTCCCATGACATTAACTGTGCCGCACAAGCGCTAACCACTGCGCCGCCGTGCTTATATATATATATATATATATATATATATATATATATAATATATAGTAAAATGAGTACAATAATCCTTGAAATAAGCAAAACTATTCTCCAGTGGGGCGAGAATTCACAGATTTCTGAATAGCATTACTATATTACATAAATTATTTCCATATTTAAAAGGAATAGTCTTCTGAATAGCTTTTAATATTAACTACTTATATATTTTTCTGAATAATGTCATTTAACAATTGATCATTTTTATTTTTCGAATCTCACCAAGGTTCCTTTGCATACCCCCGTGGGTGCAATTATCCTCATTTGAGAACCAACGAGTTTAATAACCCTAACTAGTGAACAATTATGTTTACATGTAGGAAATTGTGTTTAAAAATGCTTGTGTGTATGGTAGTTACATACCTGTCAACCCCCAACGGCTCCATGCCCGTACAAACTGTTGTATTTTCCCTTACAAAATACAAAATAATCTTACACTCTATATATTTTTTTTTTCGTAATGATGCATGATGGGAAATCCCCAGGCGGCAGACGCATGCGCAAAGTAGCATCAAACTGCTCGCTTCGTTTGCAACGGAAAAAAACGATACCGAGAGGCTACCGCGGCGAACTTGTTTGACTTGATTGATTTGCCGTTTCGTGATAGTCCGTGTGTACCGGATGGTACCCATAGTTGACATATTTGCGTTTTTCCGTACAAATTTTCTTGTACGTCGTACACGTATTAAAATACATAATAAACATACTTTGTACGGCAAAAACGTATAGGTTGACAGGTATGTAGTTTGAGCAGTGGCACAGGTTTAGGTCTTGGCATTTTATTTTTTAAAGTGATAACATAATATTGGTGGTGACACGTTCCCTCCGCCCAAGCCAAAACGACATCTTTGAAGTCATGCATTTTGCTTATTAATGGAATCAATAGGTTTGTTGAAACTGAGTTTTTTTTTTTTTTTACCCCTTTGGGTACGCTATATAATACACACTGGTCCTTTAATGTTACCGCGCAGCTGGCAAGCAGCCTCCATGCCTTCCCTTGAGTTTAAAACTTTTTTGGAGGTAAGAATAAATTAATTTAACCCATCTCCATTTTACAACTAATTGCATGTTTTTCAACTCACCTGTTTAAAATAAGGTTTGCCGAATTCAGCAGCCAGCGCCTTTCGCCAGCTCTCCCCGATTCCAGCAGGGATCCAAGCGGAAGCGAGCTTCTCCATCGCCGCTTTCTTGTTCCGGGAGATTCTGTCCAGTTGCTCCGGAGAAAGAGTCACCGTCTGGGGAGTGGAGGGCTCCGGTTCCACCGCTGAGGACTTGCGCTTCCTCTTCATGGTTGGAGTCACAAAAAGCAAGTGAGGTGACAATACGGAAGGAAAACACCTGAGCGATCGTTCCACATAGAACAGTGGGCTGCTTATGAATGCAGCTATGTTTACGCTGTTGCTTGGAGGGAAGTACAAATCCCAAAACATTATTTTAGCCTTTTAGAAACGCCTTTTGCATGAATTTTTATTTAAGAAAAATAATACATTTTATGTCGTAGCGCCTTTCGGGACAACCAAAGTCGCTGTACACAGATTATAAACCAGTTATATCAATTAAAAATAATGTAAAACAGAAGGAAAAAAATGCAGTAAATGTGTGGGGTTGAGGCAGTTTATAGTTGATAGGCAAGTCTGAAAGGGTGGTAGGTTTTCCTATTCAAACAACGAAATCTTGATTCGGGACTAATCTTTTAGTCTCGGTTGCTTTATTTTGAAGTATTTAAGCGAGGATAAAGTGTTCCAACAAAACTACTTCCGGTTTTAAACTAGCACGTGTTTTCGTAATATTTTGAAGACGGGTTGTGAATTCGCGCATAAAACTTCAAGCCTGCGCCTTTTCATGTCAAAAGGTCGGCATGTCGGGAAAAATGTATCGCTGAAAATATTGGTTTAATCTTAATCTTGATAACCGGAAAGACAACGAAAGTGCATATAAACAAATACTGAAGAAACAAGGCTCACCGAGTTTGGAGCATCATGCTCTACTTCATTCAAACCTTTAGATTTGCTTTTAGAGACCGGCGAGAAAAACGACTGAATAGTTTTTTGCCGGATCATGATCCCGTTCCTGGAGCAAGACCCTAAACACGAAAGCATGTGGCAAGTCAGATGACTACTTATTTCGCGCCAATGTGCAGTGACGTCACTGTGATATTCTAATGAGCTGGGAGGCGTTCAAAATTCAACGGTGTTTTCGTTACTGTTACTTTTAAAAGTGCTCGTGCTATCCTACAGACAGCTTTCTTGGTGGCTTGTTATATTTCACTTCAGCGACAGGCTGCTGTCACAGTCTTGTACCACGGACAGACTGAAGAGATCTTTTTTTCCTCATGCCATGAGGCTCTTTAACTCCACCCGGTGGAGTAAAGGCCCATATTCAACCACCCCCCCACATTGCATATTACCGTAGTTTTATTGCAGTGTGTATTCTATGTAGCACTATCTAGATACTCTATATAACACGCTTCATTGGGTACCAACACGTCACATTGGCTATTTGTATATTGTATTCTTTTTGCTTTATTATTGTTTTGTTCTCCAGCGCAGGGATACTGCTGGAAGTGTGAATTTTCCTGCGGAGATGAATAAAGTATCTATCTATCTATCTATTTTCTAATTTTCTTTTCATCAATGAGTTTTATGATTGCGTTCAGGCTGCTGTACTGCCGCATTCTGTTTTTAGCACGAAAATGAGTGCTAAAAAGCACAAGGAAGATTGCAAACCACGGACACTCAAGGTGACCTAAACGTTCTTATTTTTCTGCTCGGGTTTTCTCGAAGTTTGAAGGTCTTTGGGGATACCCGTAGCAGCAAGATGGTGGGCGATTATGTCATATCCCGCAAGGTGAGGATCATGTTATGCAAAATAAACATACATTTCTCAACCTTACGGCTATTTAAAACCAAGGTATATCTACTTGATAGTTTTTGTATTTTTGCTAGTTATTTAAATCAATATCCTTTTGTCTTACAATTACATATTTTTACCACTATGAGACACTGAATAATGCAGACTGTCCCTCTGGTGCAGTCTTACCTGATGATGTGGTGTTTTTTTTGTGGCACAAGGGCTCAGTGGTTAGCACGCCGAGTTCCACGGTTCAATTCCAACTATAGCAGCCTTCAGTGAGGAGTTTGCATGTTCTCCCGTTCGGGAACTCCGGTTTCCTCCCACATTCCCCCCACAAAACATGCATGTCAGGTTAATTGGCCGGTCTAAATTGTCCCTTGGTGTAAATGAGCGAGCGAATTGTCTGTCCCTGTGTGCCTTGCGACTGGTTGGCAACCGGTTCAGGTTGTCCCCTGCCCACTGCCAGAAGATGGCTGGGATGGGCTCCAGCACCCCCGAGACTCGAGTGAGGATAAGCAGTGCAGAAAATTGATGGATG